>NW_027672151.1:0-152000 GCF_964165515.1 Mesoplodon bidens
TCCCTAAAACAAGTAAACAACAGAGCTACAGAGCCAAGGGCACTTCCAGTCTAGGGAATATACCTTGGGAAAACTGAAAATCAATAAGACAGAGTCACCCCCAAATTTCGGGCTGCACTGCTTACCAGAACCTCAACTTGGGTACACCTTAAATATCCCAGGAAATATAAAAATGGTTCAAAAAATTGTGGTAATTATGAACGATGGAATATCCCTCAGCTATGAAATCAATGTCTTAAGACCAGGAGCAGCAAAGTGAGTGGACTCAGGTACGATGATTCTAAGGGAAATAAGTCACACAGAAAAAGAAACTTTTCATAAGATATCACTTATGAAGATTCTGTAAACATGGCTACACATGAACTGAGATACGAAAGAGAACAGAGTCTCACATTTAGAAAACACTGTTATTCCTGCTTAAGGGGGAAGGAGAGGTGGGGTGATGCATAAAACCAGAGTTTGATATAAGCACGGGTACCGTTTCTAAAACCAACTTTGGAATAGACAAGACCTACACCTTCCTCAGTGAAAGGGACTCAAAACCCCATATTTCCCGCAGAGGAATAGATCTGACTAGTAAGAATCTTAAAACCTATGTATTTCTATGTCTCCGTAAGGGAATCAAGTGAGTCTAGACTGGCATAAACATGGAAGCGAGAATCAGCTCAAACCCACTATAAAAAGAATTTCAAAAACAACAGAAAAAGCCATGGCAATATTTTACAATTCCTTCAGGGTCTCTGATGAAACCTGGAATGACCCTATCTACAATGACAGCTGGATGTGGCATAAGGGTAGACACTTGGGACTGAGAGGATTGGTGAGATTGGGTGAGCAAATGCAGACCCTTTAAAACAAAAATGCATGGCCCCCATTCCATGGGTCCCAACTCTCCAGGTTGAAGGGAATATTACTACAGCTATAACATGTACGGGAAACCTAGAGAATGGACACATTATGAATACAAAATGTTTCTAAACTCAACGAATAGTGCCTCTCCTGGTGCTCCGGTTTGACTTTCCAACAGCTTTACTATCAATCTCCCAAATTGGAGAGACAGCCCCTTTAAACTCCTGGTTCGCACAGGTTGCCAATTTGGCAGAGGATGGAAGGGAAGAGGGAGAACCAATGAGAGAGTAGCTGTTAGGCATTTGGACGGTCACATGTCACTCTAATTTCCCGGCAGGAAGAAGAATTAACCAGAGTCTCAGCCACCCACCGGGAACCAGTATAGGTCCTGAACCAAAATTTTGGACTTGTGTACAGCTCACAAAAAACGAGTTGAAAAATGGAGCTCAGGGGCACAGCAATTCACAAAATGGCAGAGTAATAAAGGACAACTATCTTCCAAAAATCTCTTGAGGGAAGGCAGCGAGGCGGACGTGAAAGCGAGGCAGAATAGCAGGAAACAGATTTCAAGAGGTACGTTGGAATCGCCTTTAAAGCACAGGAAGAGGGGCACAACTTCGACAATGATGCACTTGGCCAAAACGGGCGTATGCGTTCTCTCCTGAATATATTCAGGAGAAAACGCATACGCCCGTTTTGGCCAAGCAAGCAAGCGGGCAATGCAAATCTGCACTACAAAGAAGTATCACTTCCCACCGCGCAAAAGGGATATCCACAAAATATGTAAAAACTAGAAAGGCAAGACAGGCCCTGGAGAACAGGGAGCCTTGTTATGCTGATGGGCGGTATGTAAATTGCCAACTGCCTCACTGGAGGAGTGCATTGCGTTCCCTAAAACAAGTAAACAAAAGAGCTACAGAGCCAAGGGCACTTCCAGTCTGGGAATATACCTTGGGAAAACTGAAAATCAATAAGGCAGAGCCACCCCGAAATTTAGGGCTGCACTGCTTAGAAGAACCTCAACTTGGGTACACCTTAAATATCCAAGGAAATATAAAAATGGTTCAAAAAATTGTGGTACTTATGTACGATGGAATATCTCTCAGCCATGAAATCAATGTCATAATACCAGGAGCAGCAAAGTGAGTGGATTCATGTACGATGATTCTAAGTGAAATAAGACACCCAGAAAAAGAAACTTATCATAAGATATCACTTATGAAGATCCTGTAAACATGGCTACACATGAACTGAGTTAGGAAAGAGAACCGAGTCTCACATTTAGAAAACACTCTTATGCCTGCTTAAGGGGGAAGGAGAGGTGGGGTGATGCATAAACCCAGAGTTTGATATATGCACAGGTACCGTTTCTAAAACCAACTGTGGAATAGAAAAGATCTACACCTTCCTCAGTGAAAGGGACTCAAAACCCCATATTTCCCGCAGAGGAATAGATCTGACTAGTAAGAATGTTAAAACCTATGTATTGATATGTCTCCGTTAGGGAATCAAGTGTGTCTAGACTGGCATAAACATGGCAGCGAGAATCAGCTCAAACCCACTATAAAAGTGAATTTCAAAAACAAAACCAAAAAACAGGGAAATTCTTTACAATTCCTTCAGGGTTTCTGATGAAACCTGGAGTGACCCTATCTACAATGACAGGTGGATGTGGCATAACGCTGGACACTTGGGACTGAGAGGATTGGTGAGATTGGGTGAGCAAATGCAGACCCTTTAAAGCAAAAATGCATGGCCCCCATTCCATGGGTCCCAACTCTCCATATTGAAGGGAATATTACTACAGCTATAACATGTACGGGAAACCTAGAGAATGGAAACACTGTGAATACAAAAGGTTTCTAAAACTCAACGAGTAGTCCCTCTCCTGATGCTCCGGTTTGACTTTCCAACTGCTTCACTATCAATCTTCAAACTTCCAACATGTAGAGACAGCGCCTTTAAGGTCCTGGTTCCCCCACGTTGCCAATTTGGCAGAGGATGGAAGGGAAGAGGGAGAACTAATGAGAGACTAGCTGTTAGGCATTTGGACGGGCACATGTCACTCTAATTTACCGGCAAGAAGAAGAATTAACCAAAGTCTCAGCCACACACCGGGAACCACTATAGGTCCTGAACCAAAATTTTGGACTTGCGTAGAGCTAGCTCACAAAAAACGAGTTGAAAAATGGAGCTCAGGGGCACAGCAATTCAAAAAATGAGAGATTAATAAGGGACAACTATCGTCCAAAAATATGTTGAGGGAAGGCAACGAGGCAGACTTGAAAGCGAGGCAGAATAGCAGGAAACAGATTTCAAGAGGTACGTTGGAATCGCCTTTAAAGCACAGGAAGAGGGGCACAACTTCGAAAATGACGCACTTGGCCAAAAAGGGCGTATGGGTTTTCTCCTGAATAAATTCAGGAGAAAATGCATGCGCCCTTTATGGCCAAGCAAGCAAGCGGGCAATGCAAATTTGCACTACACAGAAGTATCACTTCCCCCCGGTCAAAAGGGACATCCACAAAATGTGTAAAATCCAGAAAGGCAAGACAGGCCATGGAGAACAGGGAGCCTTTTTATCCTGATGGGCGGGATGCAAATTGCCAACTGCCTCACTGGAGGAGTGCATTGTGTTCCCTAAAACAAGTAAACAACAGAGCTACAGAGCCAAGGGCACTTCCAGTCTCGGGAATATACCTTGGGAAAACTGAAGATCAAGAAGACACAGCCAGCCCCAAATTTAGGGCTGCACTGCTTACAAGAACCTCAACTTGGGTACACCTTAAATATCCCAGGAAATAAAAAATGGTTCAAAAAATTGAGGTAGTTATGTACGATGGAATATCCCTCAGCCATGAAATCATGTCATAAGACCAGGAGCAGCAAAGTGAGTGGATTCAGGTACGATGATTCTAAGTGAAGTCACAGAGAAAAAGAAACTTATCATAAGATATCACTTATGAAGATCCTGTAAACATGGCTACACATGAACTGAGTTAAAAAAGAGAACAGATTCTCACATTTAGAAAACACTCTTATGCCTGCTTAAGGGGAAAGGAGAGGTAGGGTGATGCATAAAACCCGAGTTGATATAAGTACAGGTACCATTTCTAAAACCAACTTTGGAATAGACAAGACCTACACCTTCCTCAGTGAAACGGACTCAAAACCCCATATTTCCCGAAGAGGAATAGATCTGACTAGTAAGAATCTTAAAACCTATGTATTGATATGTCTCTGTAAGGGAATCAAGAGTGTCTAGACTGGCATAAACTTGGCAGCGAGAATCAGGTCAAACCCACTATAAAAAGGAATTTCAAAAACAAAACCAAAAAACAGGGAAATTCTTTACATTTCCTTCAGGGTCTCTGATGAAACCTGGAATGACCCTATCTACAATGACAGCTGGATGTGGCATAAGGCTGGACACTTGGGACTGAGAGGATTGGTGAGATTGGGTGAGCAAATGCAGACCCTTTAAAGCAAAAATGCATGGCCCCCATTCCATGGGTCCCAACTCTCCAGTTTGAAGGGACTATTACTACAGGTATAACATGTACAGGAAACCTAGAGAATGGACACACCGTGAATACAAAAGGTTTCTAAAACTCAACGAATAGTCCCTCTCCTGGTGCTATGGTTTGACTTTCCAACTGCTTTACTATCAATCTTCAATCTTCCAACTTGGAGAGAGAGCCCCTTTAAGGTTCTTGTTCACACAGGTTGCCAATTTGGCAGAGGATGGAAGGGAAGAGGGAGAACCAATGAGAGACTAGCTGTTAGGCATTTGGACGGGCACATGTCACTCTAATTTCCCGTCAAGAAGAAGAATTAACCAAAGTCTCAGCCACCCACCCGGAACCAGTATAGGTCCTGAACCAAAATTTAGGACTTGCGTAGAGCTCACAAAAAACGAGTTGAAAAATGGAGCTCAGGGGCACAGCAATTCAAGAACTGGCAGAGTAATAAAGGACAACTATCGTCCAAAAATCTGTTGAGGGAAGGCAACGAGGCGGACTTGAAAGCGAGGCAGAATAGCAGGAAACAGATTTCAAGAGGTACGTTGGAATCGCCTTTAAAGCACAGGAAGAGGGGCACAACTTCGACAATGATGCACTTGGCCAAAAAGGGCGTATGCGTTTTCTCCTGAATATATTCAGGAGAAAACGCATAAACCCTTTTTGGCCAAGCAAGCAAGCGGGCAATGCAAATCTGCACTACAAAGAAGTATCACTTCCCACCGGTCAAAAGGGACATCCACAAAATGTGTAAAAACCAGAAAGGCAAGACAGGCCCTGGAGAACAGGGAGCCTTGTTATGCTGATGGGCAGGATGTAAATTGCCAACTGCCTCAAAGGAGGAGTGCATTGTGTTCCCTAAAACAAGTAAACAACAGAGCTACATAGCTAAGGGCACTTCCAGTCTAGGGAATATACCTTGGGAAAACTGAAAATCAATGAGACAGTGACACCCCCAAATTTAGGGCTGCACTGCTTACAAGAACCTCAACTTGGGTACACTTTATATATCCCAGGAAATATAAAAATCGTTCAAAAAATTGTGGTAATTATGTACGATGGACTATCCCTCAGCCACGAAATCAATGTCATATGACCAGGAGCAGCAAAGTGAGTGGATTCAGGTACGATGATTCTAAGTTAAATAAGTAACACAGAAAAAGAAACTTATCATAATATATCACTTATGAAGATCCTGTTAACATGGCTACACATGAAGTGAGTTAGGAAAGAGAACAGAGTCTCACATTTAGAAAACACTCTTACGCCTGCTTAAGGGGGAAGGAGAGTTGGGGTGATGCATAAAACCCGAGTTTGATATAAGCACACGTACCATTGCTAAAACCAACTTTGGAATAAGAGAGACCTACACCTTACTCAGTGAAATGAACTCAAAACCCCATATTTACCGCAGAGAAATAGATCTGACTAGTAAGAATCTTAAAACCTATGTATTGATATGTCTCCGTTAGGGAATCAAGTGTGCCTAGACTGGCAAATACATGGCAGCGAGAATCAGCTCAAACCCACTATAAAAAGGAATTTCAAAAACAAAACCAAAAAACAGGGAAATTCTTTACAATTCCTTCAGGGTCTCTGATGAAACATGGAATGACCCAATCTACAATGAAAGCTGGATGTGGCATAAGGCTGGACACTTGGGACTGAGAGGATTGGTGAGGTTGGGTGAGCAAATGCAGACACTTTAAAGCAAAAATGCATGGTCCCCATTCCATGGGTCCCAACTCTCCAGGTTGAAGGGAATATTACTACAGCTATAACATGTACGGGAAACCTAGAGAATGGACACACTGTGAATACAAAAGGTTTCTAAAACTCAACGAATAGTCCCTCTCCTGGTGCTCCGGTTTGACTTTCCAACTCCTTTATTATCAATCTCCCAACTTGGAGAGACAGACCCTTTAACCTCCTGGTTCACACAGGTTGCCAATTTGGCAGAGGATGGAAGGGAAGAGGGAGAACCAATGAGAGAGTAGCTGTTATGCATTTGGACGGGCACATGTCACTCTAATATCCCGGCAGAAAGAAGAATTAACCAAAGTCTCAGCCACCCACCGGGTACCCATATAGTTTCTGAACCAAAATTTTGGACTTGGGTTCCGCTCACACAAAACGAGTTAAAAAATGGAGCTCAGTGTCACAGCAATTGACAAACCGGCAGAGTAATAAAAGACAACTATCGTCCAAAAATCTGTTGAGGGAAGACAACGAGGCGGAATTGAAAGCGAGGCAGAATAATAAGAAACAGATTTCAAGAGGTACGTTGGAATCGCCTTTAAAGCACAGGAAGAGGTGCACAACTTCGACAATGATGCACTTGGCCAAAAAGGCGTGTGTGTTTTCTCCTGAATATATTCAGGAGAAAACGCATACGCCCTTTTTGGCCAAGCAAACAGGCGGTCAATGCAAATCTGCACTACAAAGAAGTATCACTTCCCACCTGTGAAGAGGGACATCCACACATTGTGTAAAAACCAGAAAGGCAAGACAGGCCCTGGAGAACAGGGAGCCTTGTTATGCTGATGGGCGGGATGTAAATTGCCCACTGCCTCACTGGTGGAGTGCATTGTGTTCCCTAAAACAAGTAAACAACAGAGCTACAGAGCCAAGGGCACTTCCAGTCTAGGGCATATACCTTGGGAAAACTGAAATCAATAAGACAGTGACACCCCCAAATTTAGGGCTGCACTGCTTACAAGAACCTCAACTTGGGTACAACTTAAATATCCCAGGAAATATAAAAATGGTTCAAAAATTTGTGGTACTTATGTACGATGGAATATCCCTCAGCCATGAAATCAATGTCATAAGACTTGGAGCAGGAAAGTGAGTGGATTCAGTTACGATGATTCTAAGTGAAATAAGTCACACAGAAAAAGAAACTTATCATAAGATATCACTTATGAAGATCCTGTAAACATGGCTACACATGAACTGAGTTAGGAAAGAGAACAGAATCTCACATTTAGAAAACACTGTTATGCCTGCTTAAGGAGGAAGGAGAGGTGGGGTGATGCATAAAACCAGAGTTTGATATAAGCACGGGTACCGTTTCTAAAACCAACTTTGGAATAGTAAAGACCTACACCTTCCTCAGTGAAAGGGACTCAAAACCCCATATTTCACGCAGAGGAATAGATCTGACTAGTAAGAATCTTAAAACCTATGTATTGATATGTCTCCGTAAGGGAATCATGTGTGTCTGGACTCGCATAAACAAGGCAGCGAGAATCAGCTCAAACCCACTATAAAAAGAATGTCAAAACTATATCCAAAAAACAGGGAAATTCTTTACAATTCCTTCAGGGTCTCTGATGAAACATGGAATAACCCTATCTACAATGACAGCTGGATGAGGCATAAGGCTGGACACTTGGGACTGAGAGGATTGGTGAGATTGGGTGAGCAAATGCAGACCCTTTAAAGCAAAAATGCATGGCCCCAATTCCATGGGTCCCAACTCTCCATATTGAAGGGAATATTACTACAGCTATAACATGTACGGGAAACCTAGAGAATGGACACACTGTGAATACAAAAGGTTTCTAAAACTCAACGAATAGTGCCTCTACTGGTGCTCCGGTTTGACTTTCCAACTGCTTTACTATATATCTCCCAACTTGGAAAGACAGCCCCTTTAACCTCCTGGTTCACACAGGTTGCCAATTTGGCAGAGGATGGAAGGGAAGAGGGAGAACCAATGAGAGAGTAGCTATTAGGCATTTGGACGGTCACATGTCAGTCTAATTTCCCGGCAGGAAGAAGAATTAACCAAAGTCTCAGCCACCCACCGGGAACCAGTAGAGGTCCTAAACCAAAATTTTGGACTTGCGTTCAGCTCACAGAAAACGAGTTGAAAAATGGAGCTCAGGGGCACAGCAATTCACAAACTGGCAGATTAATAAAGGAAAGCTATCGTCCAAAAATCTGTTGAGGGAAGGCAACAATGCGGAATTGAATGCGAGGCAGAATAGCAGGAAAAAGATTTCAAGAGGTACATTGGAATCGACTTTAAAGCACAGGAAGAGGGGCACAACTTCGACAATGATGCACTTGTCCAAAAAGGGCGTATGGGTTTACTCCTGAATATATTCAGGAGAAAACGCTCACGCCCTTTTTGGCCAAGAAAGCAAGCGGGCAATGCAAATCTGCACTACAAAGAAGTATCACTTCCCACCAGTCAAAAGGGACATCCACAAAATGTGTAAAAACCAGAAAGGCAAGACAGGCCCTGGAGAACAGGGAGCCTTGTTATGCTGATGGGCGGGATGTAAATTGCCCACTGCCTCACTGGAGGAGTGCATTGTGTTCCCTAAAACAAGTAAACAACAGAGCTACAGAGACAAGGGCACTTCCAGTCTAGGGAATATACCTTGGGAAAACTGAAAATCAAAAGACAGAGCCACCCCCAAATTTAGGGCTGCACTGTTTACAAGAACCTCAACTTGGGTACACCTTAAATATCCCAGGAAATATAAAAATGGTTCAAAAAACTGTGGTATTTATGTACGATGGAATATCCCTCAGCCATGAAATCAATATCATAAGACCAGGAGCAGCAAAGTGAGTGGATTCAGGTACGATGATTCTAAGTGAAATAAGTCACACAGAAAAAGAAACTTATCATAAGATATCACTTATGAAGATCCTGTAAACATGGCTACACATGAACTGAGTTTGGAAAGAGAACAGAGTCTCATATTTAGAACACACTCTTATGCCTGCTTAAGGGGGAAGGAGAGGTGAGGTGATGCATAAAACCAGAGTTTGATATAAGCACAGGTACCATTTCTAAAACCAAATTTGGAATAGACAAGACATACACCTTCCTCAGTGAAAGGGACTCAAAACCCCATATTTCCCGCAGAGGAATAGATCTGACTAGTAAGAATCTAAAACCAATGTATTGTTATGTCTCCGTAAGGGAATCAAGTGTGTCTAGACTGGCATAAACATGGCATCGAGAATCAGCTCAAACCCACTATAAAAAGGAATTTCAAAAACAAAACCAAAAAACAGGGAAATTCTTTACAATTCCTTCAGGGTCTCTGATGAAACCTGGAGTGACCCTATCTACAATGACAGCTGGATGTGGCATAAGGGTGGACACTTGGGACTGAGAGGATTGGTGAGATTGGGTGAGCAAATGCAGACCCTTTAAAGCGAAAATGCATGTCCCCCATTCCATGGGTCCCAACTCTGCATGTTGAAGGGAATATTACTACAGCTATAATATGTACGGGAAACCTAGAGAATGGACACACAGTGAATACAAAAGGTTTCTAAAACTCAACGAATAGTCCCTCTCCTGGTGCTCCAGTTTGACTTTCCAACTGCTTTACTATCAATTTTCCAACTTGGAGAGACAGCCCCTTTAAGCTCCTGGTTTGCACAGGTTGCCAATTTGGCAGAGGATGGAAGGGAAGAGGGAGAACCAATGAGAGAGTAGCTGTTAGGCATTTGGACGGGCACATGTCACTCTAATTTTCCAGCAGGATGAAGAATTAACCAAAGTCTCAGCCACCCATCGGGAACCAGTATAGGTCCTGAACCAAAATTTTGGACTAGGGTTCAGCTCACGAAAAAGGAGTTGAAAAATGGAACTCCGGGCACAGCAATTCACAAACTGGCAGAGTAATAAAGGCCAACTATCGTCCAAAAATCTGTTAAGGGAAGGCAATGAGGCGGAATTGAAAGCGAGGCAGAATAGCAGGAAACAGATTTCAAGAGGTACATTGGAATCGCCTTTAAATCACAGGAAGAGGGGCACAACGTCGACAATGTCGCACTTGGCCAAAAAGGGCGAATATATTCTCCTGAATATATTCAGGAGAAAACGCATACGCCCTTTTTGGCCAAGCAAGCAAGCGGGCAATGCAAGTGTGCCCTACAAAGAAGTATCACTTCCCAGCGGTCAAAAGGGACATCCACAAAGTGTGTAGACACCAGAAAGGCAAGACAGGCCCTGGAAAACAGTGAGCCTTGTTATGCTGATGGGCGGGAAGTAAATTGCCAACTGCCTCACTGGAGGAGTGCATTGTGTTCCCTAAAACAAGTAAACAACAGAGCTACAGAGCCAAGGGCACTTCCAGTCTAGCGAATATACCATGGGAAAATTGAAAATCAATAAGACAGAGCCAACCCCTAATTTAGGGCTGTACTGCCAACAAGAACCTCAACTTGGGTACACCTTAAATATCCCAGGAAATATAAAAATGGTTCAAAAAACTGTGTTACTTACGTAAGAATGAATATCCCTCAGCCATGAAATCAATGTCATAAGACCAGGAGCAGCAAAGTGACTGGATTCAGGTACGATGATTCTAAGTGAAATAAGTCACACAGAAAAAGAAACTTATCATAAGATATCACTTATGAAGATACTGTAAACATGGCTACACATGAACTGAGTTAGGAAAGAGAACAGAGTCTCACATTTAGAAAACACTCTTATGCCTGCTTAAGGGGAAAGGAGAGGTGGGGTGATGCATAGAACCAGAGTTTGATATAAGCACAAGTACCATTTCTAAAACCAACTGTGGAATAGACAAGACCTACACCTTCCTCAGTGAAAGGGACTCAAAACCCCATATTTCCCGCAGAGGAATAGATCTGACTAGTAAGAATCTTAAAACCTATGTATTGATATGTCTCTGTAAGGGAATCAAGTGTGTCTAGACTGGCATAAACACGGAGGCGAGAATCAGCTCAAACCCACTATAAAAAGGAATTTCAAAAACAAAACCAAAAAACAGGGAAATTCTTTACATTTCCTTCAGGGTCTCTGATGAAACCTGGAATGACCCTATCTACAATGACAGCTGGATGTGGCATAAGGCTGGACACTTGGGACTGAGAGGATTGGAGAGATTGGGTGAGCAAATGCAGACCCTTTAAAGCAAAAATGCATGGCCCCCATTCCATGGGTGCCAACTCTCCATGTTGAAGGGACTATTACTGCAGCTATAACATGTACGGGAAACATAGAGAATGGACACACTGTGAAAACAAATGGTTTCTAAAACTCAACGAGTAGTCCCTATCCTGGTGCTCTGGTTTGATTTTACAACTGCTTTACTATCAATCTCCCAACTTGGAGAGACAAGCCCTTTAACCTCCTGGTTCGCACAGGTTGCCAAATTGGCAGAGGATGGAAGGGAAGAGATAGAAACAGTGAGAGTGTAGCTGTTAGGCATTTGGACGGGAACATGTCACTCTAATTTCTCGGCAGGAAGAAGAATTAACCAGAGTCAGAGCCACCCACCGGGAACTATTATAGGTCCTGAACCAAAATTTTGGACTTGCGTACAGCTCACAAAAAACGAGTTGAAAAATTGAGCTCAGGGGCACAGCAATTCACAAACTTGCAGAGTAATAAAGGACAACTATCGTCCAAAAATCTGTTGAGGGAAGGCAACGAGGCGGACTTGAAAGAAAGGCAGAATAGCAGGAAACAGATTTCAAGAGGTACGTTGGAATCGCCTTTAAAGCACAGGAAGAGGGGCACAACTTCGACAATGATGCACTTCGCAATAAAGGGCGTATGCGTTTTCTCCTGAATATATTCAGGAGAAAACGCATACACCCTTTTTCGCTAAGCAAGCAAGCGGGCAATGCAAATCTGCACTACAAAGAAGAATCACTTCCCACCGGCCAAAAGGGACATCTACAAAATGTGTAAAAACCAGAAAGGCAAGACAGGCCCTGGAGAACAGGGAGCCTTGTTATGCTGATGGGCGGGATGCAAATTGCCAACTGCCTCACTGGAGGAGTGCATTGCGTTCCCTAAAACAAGTAAACAAAAGAGCTACAGAGCCAAGGGCACATCCAGTCTAGGGAATATACCTTGGGAAAACTGAAAATCAATAAGACAGAGCCACACCCAAATTTAGGGCTGCACTGATTACAAGAACCTCAACATGGGTACACCTTAAATATCCCAGGAAATATAAAAATGGTTCAAGAAACTGTGGCATTTATGTACGATGGAATATCCCTCAGCCATGAAATCAATGTCATAAGACCAGGAGCAGCAAAGTGAGTGGATACAGGTACGATGATTCTAAGTGAAATAAGTCACACAGAAAAACAAACTTATGATAAGATATCACTTATGAAGATCCTGTAAACATGGCTACACATGAACTGAGTTAGGAAAGAGAAAAGTGTCTCACATTTAGAAAACACTCTTATGCCTCCTTAAGGGGAAAGGAGAGGTGGGGTGATGTTTAAAACCAGAGTTTGATATAAGCACAGGTACCATTTCTATAACCAACTGTGGAATAGACAAGACGTACACCTTCCTCAGTGAAAGGGACTCAAAACCTCATATTTCCCGCAGAGGAATAGATCTGACTAGTGAGAATCTTAAAACCTGTGTATTGATATGTCTCTGTAAGGGAATCAAGTTTGTCTAGACTGGCATAAACATGGCAGCGAGAATCAGCTCAAACCCACTATAAAAAGGAATTTCAAAAACAAAACCAAAAAACAGGGAAATTCTTTACATTTCCTTCAGGGTCTCTGATGAAACCTGGAATGACCCTATCTACAATGACAGCTGGTTGTGGCATAAGGCTGGACACTTGGGACTGAGAGGATTGGTGAGATTGGGTGAGCAAATGCAGACCCTTTAAAGCAAAAATGCATGGCCCCCATTCCATGGGTCCCAACTCTCCATGTTGAAGGGAATATTACTACAGCTATAACATGTACGGGAAACCTAGAGAATGGACACACTGTGAATACAAAAGGTTTCTAAAACTCAACGAGTAGTCCCTCTCCTGGTGCTCCGGTTTGACTTTCCAACTGCTTTACTATCAATCTCCCAACTTGGAGAGACAACACCTTTAACCTCCTCGATCGCACAGGTTGCCAATTTGGCAGAGGATGTAAGGGAAGAGGGAGAACCAATGAGAGAGTAGCTGTTAGGCATTTAGACGGGAACATGTCACTGTAATTTCCCGGGAGGAAGAAGAATTAACCAGAGTCTCAGCCACCCACCGGGAACCAGTATAGGTCCTGAACCAAAATTTTGGACTTGCATACAGCTCACAAAAAACGAGTTGAAAAATGGAGCTCAGGGGCACAGCAATTCACAAACTGGCAGAGTAATAAAGGACAACTATCGTCCAAAAATCTGTTGAGGGAAGGCAACGAGGCAGACTTGAAAGTGAGGCAGAATAGCAGGAAACAGATTTCAAAAGGTACGTTGGAATCGCCTTTAAAGCGCAGGAAGAGGGGCACAACTTCATCAATGACGCACTTGGTCAAAAAGGGCGTAAGTGTTTTCTCCTGAATATATTCAGGAGAAAACGCATACGCCCTTTTTGGCCAAGCAAGCAAGCAGAAATGCAAAACTGCACTACAAAGAGGTATCACTTCCCACCGGTGAAAAGGGACATCCACAAATGTGGAAAAACCAGAAAGGCAAGACAGGCCCTGGAGAACAGGGAGCTTTGTTATGCTGATGGGCGGGATGTAAATTGCCAACTGCATCACTGGAGGAGTGCATTGTGTTCCCTAAAACAAGTAAACAACATAGCTACAGAGCCAAGGGCACTTCCAGTCTAGCGAATATACCTTGGGAAAACTGAAATTCAATAAGACAGAGCCACCCCCTAATTTAGGGCAGCACTGCCAACAAGAACCTCAAATTGGGTACACCTTAATTGTCCCAGGAAATATAAAAATGGTTCAAAAATCTGTGGTACATACGTACGAATGAATATCCCTCAGCCATGAAATCAATGTCATAAGACCAGGAGCAGCAAAGTGACTGGATTCTGGTACGATGATTCTAAGTGAAATAAGTCACACAGAAAAAGAAACATATCATAAGATATCACTTATGAAGATCCTGTAAACATGGCTACACATGAACTGAGTTAGGAAAGAGAATAGAGTCTCACATTTAGAAAACACTCTTATGCCTGCTTAAGGGGAAAGGAGAGGTGGGGTGATGCATAAAACCAGAGTTTGATATAAGCACAGGTACCATTTCTAAAACCAAGTGTGGAATAGACAAGACCTACACCTTCCTCAGTGAAAGGGACTCAAAACCCCATATTTCCCGCAGAGGAATAGATCTGACTAGTAAGAACTTTAAAACCTATGTATTGATATGTCTCTGTAAGGGAATCAAGTGTGTCTAGACTGGCATAAACATGGCAGCGAGAATCAGCTCAAACCCACTATAAAAAGGAATTTCAAAAACAAAACCAAAAAACAGGGAAATTCCTTACATTTCCTTCAGGGTTTCTGATGAAACCTGGAATGACCCTATCTACAATGACAGCTGGATGTGGCATAAGGCTGGACACTTGGGACTGAGAGGATTGGTGAGATTGGGTGAGCAAATGCAGACCCTTTAAAGCAAAAATGCATGGCCCCCATTCCATGGGACCCAGCTCTCCATGTTGAAGGGAATATTATAGCAGCTATAACATGTACGGGAAACCTAGAGAATGGACACAATGTGAATACAAATGGTTTCTAAAACTCAACGAGTAGTCCCTCTCCTGGTGCTCTGATTTGACTTTCCAACTGCTTTACTATCAATCTCCCAACTTGGAGAGAAAAGCCCTTTAACCTCCTGGTTCGCACAGGTTGCCAATTTGGCAGACGATGTAAGGGAAGAGAGAGAACCAATGAGAGAGTAGCTGTTAGGCATTTGGACGGGCACATGTCACTCTAATTTCCCAGCAGGAAGAAGAATTAACCAGAGTCACAGCCACCCACTGGGAACTACTATAGGTCCTGAAGCAAAATTTTGAACTTGCGTACAGCTCACAAAAAAACACGTTGAATAATGGAGCTCAGGGGCACAGCAATTCACAAACTGGCAGAGAAATAAATGACAACTATCGTCCAAAAATCTGTTGAGGGAAGGCAAAGAGGCGGACTTGAAAGCGAGGCAGAATAGCAGGAAACAGATTTCAAGAGGTACGTTGGAATCGCCTTTAAAGCACAGGAAGAGGGACACAACTTCGACAATGATGCACTTGGACAAAAAGGGCGTATGCGTTTTCTCCTGAATAAATTCAGGAGAAAACACATACGCCCTTTTTGGCCAAGCAAGCAAGCGGGCAATGCAAATCTGCACTACAAAGAAGTATCACTTCCCACCGGTCAAAAGGGACTTCCACAAAATGTGTAAAAACCAGAAAGGCAAGACAAGCCCTGGAGAACAAGGAGCCTTGTTATGCTGATGGGCAGGATGTAAATTGCCAACTGCCTCACTGGAGTAGTGAATTGTGTTCCCTAAAACAAGTAAACAACAGAGCTACAGAGCCAAGGGCACTTCCAGTCTAGGGAATATACCTTGGGAAAACTGAAAATCAATAAGACAGAGCCACCCCCAAATTTAGGGCTGCACTGCTTACAAGAACCTCATCTTGGGTACACCTTAAATATCCCAGGAAATATAAAAATGTTTTAAAAAATTGTGGTACTTATTTACGATGGAATAACCCTCAGCCATGAATTCAATGTCATAAGACCAGGAGCAGGAAAGTGAGTGGATTCAGGTACGATATTTCTAAGTGAAATAAGTCACACAGACAAAGTAACTTATCATAAGATATCACTTATGAAGATCCTGTAAACATGGCTACACATGAACTGAGTTAGGAAAGAGAATAGAGTCTCACATTTAGAAAACACTCTTATGCCTGCTTAAGGGGAAAGGAGAGGTGGGGTGATGCATAAAACCAGAGTTTGATATAAGCACAGGTACCATTTCTATAACCAACTGTGGAATAGACAAGACCTACACCTTCCTCAGTGAAAGGGACTCAAAACCCCATATTTCCCGCAGAGGAATAGATCTGACTAGTAAGAATCTTAAAACCTGTGTATTGATATGTCTCTGTAAGGGAATCAAGTGTGTCTAGACTGGCATAAACATGTCAGCGAGAATCAGCTCAAACCCACTATAAAAAGGAATTTCAAATAGAAAGCCAAAAAACAGGGAAATTCTTTACATTTCCTTCAGGGTCTCTGATGAAACCTGGAATGACCCTATCTACAATGACAGCTGGATGTGGCATAAGGCTGGACACTTGGGACTGAGAGGATTGGTGAGATTGGGTGAGCAAATGCAGACCCTTTAAAGCAAAAATGCATGGCCCCCATTCCATGGGTCCCAACTCTCCATGATGAAGGGATTATTACTACAGCTATAACATGTACGGGAAACCTAGAGCATTGACACACTGTGAATACAAAAGGTTTCTAAAACTCAACGAGTAGTCCCTCTCCTGGTGCTCTGGTTTGACTTTCCAACTGCTTTACTATCAATCTCCGAACTTGGAGAGACAACCCCTTTCACCTCCTGGTTCGCACAGGTTGCCAATTTGGCAGAGGAAGGAAGGGAGGAGGGAGAACAAATGAGAGAGTAGCTGTTAGGCATTTGGACGGGCACATATCACTCTAATTTCCCAGCAGGAAGAAGAATTAACCAGAGTCTCTGTCACCCTACGGGAAACAGTATAGGTCCTGAACCAAAAATTTGTACTTGCGTACCGCTCACAAAATACGAGTGGTAAAATGGAGCTCAGGGCACAGCAATTCACCAACTGGCAGAGTAATAAAGGACAACTATTGTCCAAAAATCTGTTGAGGGAAGGCAACGAGGCGGAATGAAATGCGAGGCACTATAGCAGGAAACAGATTTCAAGAGGTACGTAGGAATCGCCTTTAAAGCACAGGAAGAGGGGCACACATTTGACAATGACGCACTTGGCCAAAAAGGGCATATGCGTTTTCTCCTGAATATATTCAGGAGAAAACACATACGCCATTTTTGGCCAAGCAAGCAAGCGGGCAATGCAAATCTGCACTACAAAGAAGTGTCACTTCCCACCGGTCAAAAGGGACATCCACAAAATGTGTAAAAACTAGAAAGGCAAGACAGGCCCTGGAGAACAGGGAGCCTTGTTATGCTGATGGGCGGGATGTAAATTGCCAACTGCCTCACTGGAGGAGTGCATTGCGTTCCCTAAAACAAGTAAACAACAGAGCTACAGAGCCAAGGGCACATCCAGTCTAGGGAATATACCTTGGGAAAACTGAAAATCAATAAGGCAGAGCGACCCCCAAATTTAGGGCTGCACTGATTACAAGAACCTCAATTTGGGTACACCTTGAATATCACAGGAAATATAAAAATGGTTCAAAAAACTGTGGTATTTATGTACGATGGAATATCCCTCAGCCACGAAATCAATGTCATAAGACCAAGAGCAGCAAAGTGAGTGGATTGAGGTATGATGATTCTAAGTGAAATAAGTCACACAGAAAAAGAAATTTATCATACGATATCACTTATGAAGATCCTGTAAACATGGCTACTCAGGTACTGAGTTAGGAAAGAGATCAGAGTCTCACATTTAGAAAACACTCTTATGCCAGCTTAAGGGGAAAGGAGAGGTGGGGTGATGCATAAAACCAGAGTTTGGTATAAGCACAGGTAACATTTCTATAACCAACTGTGGAATAGACAAGACATACACCTTCCTCAGTGAAAGGGACTCAAAACCCCATATTTCCCTCAGAGGAATAGATCTGAGTAGTAAGAATCTTAAAACCTGTGTATTGAAATGTCTCTGTAAGGGAATCAAGTGTGTCTAGACTGGCATAAACATGGCAGCGAGAATCAGCTCAAACCCACTATAAAAAGGAATTTCAAAAACAAAACCAAAAAACAGGGAAATTCTTTACTTTTCCTTCAGGGTCTCTGATGAAACCTGGAATGACCCTATCTACAATGACAGCTGGATGTGGCATAAGGCTGGACCATAGGGACTGAGAGGATTGGTGAGATTGGGTGAGCAAATGCAGACCCTTTAAAGCAAAAATGCATGCCCCCATTCCATGGGTCCCAACTCTCCATGTTGAAGGGACTATTACTACAGCTATAACATGTACGGGAAACCTAGAGAATGGACAAACTGTGAATACAAAAGGTTTCTAAAACTCAACGAGTAGTCCCTCTCCTGGTGCTCTGGTATGACTTTCCAACTGCTCTACTATCAATCTCCCAACTTGGAGAGACAACCCCTTTAACCTCTGGTTCGCACAGGTTCCAATTTGGCAGAGGATGGAAGGGAAGAGGGAGAACCAATGAGAGAGTAGCTGTTAGGCATTTGGACGGGCGCATGTCACTCTAATTTCCCGGCAGGAAGAAGAATTAACCAGAGTCACAGCCACCCACCGGGAACTAGTATAGGTCCTGGACCAAAATTTTGGACTTGCGTACAGCTCACAAAAACGAGTTGAAAAATGGAGCTCAGGGGCACAGCAATTCACAAACTGGCAGAGTAATAAAGGACAACTATTGTCCAAAAATCTGTTGAGGGAAGGCAACGAGGCGGACTTGAAAGCGAGGCAGAATAGCAGGAAACAGATTTCAAGAGGTACGTTGGAATCGCCTTTAAAGCACAGGAAGAGGGGCACAACTTCGACAATGACGCACTTGGCCAAAAAGGGCGTATGCGTTTTCTCCTGAATATATTCAGGAGAAAACACATACGCCCTTTTTGGCCAAGCAAGCAATCGGGCAATGCAAATCTGCACTACAAAGAAGTATCACTTCCCACCGGTCAAAAGGGTCATCCACAAAATGTGTAAAAACCAAAAGGCAAGACAGGCCATGGAGAACATGGAGCCTTATTATGCTGAGGGGCAGGATGTAAATTGCCAAGTGCCTCACTGAGGAGTGCATTGCGTTCCCAAAAACAAGTAAACAACGGAGCTACAGAGCCAAGGGCACTTCCTGTATAGGGAATATACCTTGGGAAAACTGAAAATCAATAAGACAGAGCCACCCCCAAATTTAGGGCTGCAGTGCTTACAAGAACCTCAACTTGGGTACACCTTAAATATCCCAGGAAATATAAAAATGGTACAAAAACCGGTGGTATTTATGTACGATGGAATACCCCTCAGCCATGAAATCAATGTCATAAGACCAGGAGCAGCAAAGTGAGTGGATTAAGCTACGATGATTCTAAGTGAAATAAGTCACACAGAAAAAGAAACTTATCATAAGATATCACTTATGAAGATCCTGTAAACATGGCTACACAAGAACTGAGTTAGGAAAGAGAACAGAGTCTCACATTTAGAAAACACTCTTATGCCTGCTTAAGGGGAAAGGAGAGGTGGGGTGATGCATAAAACCAGAGTTTGATATAAGCACAGGTACCATTTCTAAAACCTACTGTGGAATAGACAAGACCTACACCTTCCTCAGTGAAAGGGACTGAAAACCCCATATTTCCCGCAGAGGAATAGATCTGACTAGTAAGAATCTTAAAACTTATGTATTGATATGTCTCTGTAAGGGAATCAAGTGTGACTAGACCGGCATAAACATGGCAGCGAGAATCAGCTCAAACCCACTATAAAAAGGAATTTCAAAAACAAAACCAAAAAACAGGGAAATTCTTTACATTTCCTTCAGGGTCTCTGATGAAACCTGGAATGACCCTATCTACAATGACAGCTGGATGTGGCATAAGGCTGGACACTTGGGACGGAGAGGATTGGAGAGATTGGGTGAGCAAATGCAGACCCTTTAAAGCAAAAATGTATGGCCCCCATTCCATGGGTCCCAACTATCCATGTTGAAGGGAATATTAGTACAGCTATAACATGTACCGGAAACGTAGAGAATGGACACACTGTGAATACAAAAGGTTTCTAAAACTCAACGAGTAGTCCCTGTGCTGGTGCTCCGGTTTGACTTTCCAACAGGTTTACTATAAATCTTCCAACTTGGAGAGAGAGCCCCTTTAACCTCCTCGTTCCCACAGGTTGCCAATTTGGCAGAGGATGGAAGGGAAGAGGGAGAACCAATGAGAGAGTAGCTGTTAGGAATTTGGACGGGCACATGTCACTCTAATTTCCCGGCAGGAAGAAGAATTAACCAGAGTCATAGCCACCCACCGGGAACTAGTATACGTCCTGAACCAAAATTTTGGACGTGCGTACAGCTCACAAATACGAGTTGAAAAATGGAGCTCAGGGGCACAGCAATTCACAAACTGGCAGAGTAATAAAGGACAACTATCGTCCAAAAATCTGTTGAGGGAAGGCAACGAGGCGGACTTGAAAGCGAGGCAGAATAGCAGGAAACAGATTTCAAGAGGAACGTTGGAATCGCCTTTAAAGCACAGGAAGAGGGGCACAACTTCGACAATGACGCACTTGGCCAAAAAGGGCGTATGCGTTTTCTCCTGAATATATTCAGGAGAAAACGCATACGCCCTATTTGGCCAAGCAAGCAAGCGGGCAATGCAAATCTGCAGTACAAAGAAGTATCACTTCCCACCGGTCAAAAGGGACATCCACAAAATGTGTAAAAACCAGAAAGGCAAGACAATCCCTGGAGAACAAGGAGCCTTGTTATGCTGATGGTCGGGATGTAAATTGCCAACTGCCTCACTGGAGGAGTGCATTGTGTTCCCTAAAACAAGTATACAACAGAGCTACAGAGCCAAGGGCACTTCCAGTCTAGGGAATATACCTTGGGAAAACTGAAAATCAATAAGACAGAGCCACCCCCAAATTTAGGGCTGCACTGCTTACAAGAAACTCAACTTGGGTACACATTAAATATCCCAGGAAATATAAAAATGTTTTAAAAAATTGTTGTACTTATTTACGATGGAATAACCCTCAGCCATGAAATCAATGTCATAAGACCAGGAGCAGGAAAGTGAGTGGATTCAGGTACGATGATTCTAAGTGAAATAAGTCACACAGACAAAGAAACTTATCATAAGATATCACTTATGAAGATCCTGTAAACATGGCTACAGATGAACTGAGTTAGGAAAGAGAACAGAGTCTCACATTTAGAAAACTGTCTTGTGCCTGCTTAAGGGGGAAGGATAGGTGGGGTGATGCATAAAACCAGAGTTTGATATAAGCACACGTACCGTTTCTAAAACCAAGTTTGGTATAGACAAGACCTACACCTTCCTCAGTGAAAGGGACTCAAAAGCCCATATTTCCCGCAAAGGAATAGATCTGACTAGTAAGAATCTAAAAACCTATGTATTGATATGTCTCTGTAAGGGAATCAAGTGTTTCTAGACTGGCATAAACATGGCAGCAAGAATCAGCTCAAACCCACTATAAAAAGGAATATCAAAAACAAAACCAAAAAACAGGGAAATTCTTTACAATTCCTTCAGGGTCTCTGATGAAACCTGGAATGACACTATCTACAATGACAGGTGGATGTCGCATAAGGCTGGACACTTGGGACTGAGAGGATTGGTGAGATTGGGTGAGCAAATGCAGACCATTTAAAGCAAAAATGCATGGCCCCCATTCCATGGGTCCCGACTCTCCAGGTTGAAGGGAATATTACTACAGCTATAACATGTACGGTAAACCTAGAGCATTGACACACTGTGAATACAAAAGGTTTCTAAAACTCAACGAATAGTCCCTCTCCTGGTGCTCCGGTTTGACTTTCCAACTGCTTTACTATCAATCTCCCAACTTGGAAAGACAGCCCCTTTAAGCTCCTGGTTCGCACAGCTTGCCAATTTGGCAGAGGATGGAAGGGAAGAGGGAGAACCAATGAGAGAGTAGCTGTTAGGCATTTGAACGGGCACATGTCACTCTAATTTCCCGGCAGGAAGATGAATTAACCAAAATCAGCCACCCACCAGGAACCAGTATAGGTCCTGGACCAAAATTTTGGACTTGCGTTCAGCTCACAAAAAACGTGTTGAAAAATGGAGCTCAGGGGCACAGCAATTCACAAACAGGCAGATTAATAAAGGACAACTATTGTCCAAAAATCTGTTGAGGGAAGGCAACGAGATGGACGTGAAAGCGAGGCAGAATAGCAGGAAACAGATTTCAAGAGGTACGTTGGAATCGCCTTTAAAGCATAGGAAGAGGGGCACAACTTCGACAATGACGCACTTGGCCAAAAAGGGCGTATGAATTTTCTCCGGAATATATTCAGGAGAAAACGCATACGCACTTTTTGGCCAAGCAAGCAGCAGGCAATGCAAATCTGCACTACAAAGAAGTATCACTTCCCACCGGTCAAAAGGGACATCCACAAAGTGTGTAAAAAACAGAAAGGCAAGACAGGCCCTGGAGAACAGGGAGCCTTGTTATGCTGATGGGCGGGATGTAAATTGCCCACTGCCTCACTGGAGGAGTGCATTGTGTTCCCTAAAACAAGTAAACAACAGAGCTACAGAGCCAAGGGCACTTCCAGTCTAGGGAATATACCTTTGGAAAACTGAAAATCAATAAGACAGAGCCACCCGAAATTTATGGCTGCACTGCTTACAAGAACCTCATTTTGGGTACACCTTAAATATCCCAGGAAATATAAAAACGGTTCAAAAAATTGTGGTACTTATGTACGATGGAATATCCCTCAGCCATGAAATCAATGTCATAAGACCAGGAGCAGCAAAGTGAGTGGATTCAGGTACGATGATTCTAAGTGAAATAAGTCACACAGACAAAGAAACTTATCATAAGATATCACTTATGAAGATCCTGTAAACATGGCTACACATGAACTGAGTTAAGAAAGAGAACAGAGTCTCACATATAGAAAACACTCTTATGCCTGCTTAAGGGGGAAGGAGAGGTGGGATGATGCATAAAACCAGAGTTTGATATAAGCACGGATACCGTTTCTAAAACCAACTTTGGTATAGACAAGACCTACACCTTCCTCAGTGAAAGGGACTCAAACCCCATATTTCCCGCAGAGGAATAGATATGACTATTAAGAATCATAAAACCTATGTATTAATATGTCTCCATAAGGGAATCAAGTGTGTCTAGACTGGCATAAACATGGCAGCGAGAATCAGCTCAAACCCACTATAAAAAGGAATTTCAAAAACAATAGCAAAAAACAGGGAAATTCCTAACAATTCCTTCAGGGCCTCTGATGAAACCTGGAATGACCCCATCTACAATGACAGCTGGATGTGGCATAAGGCTGGACACTTGAGACTGAGAGGATTGGTGAGATTGGGTGAGCAAATGCAGACCCTTTAAAGCAAAAATGCATGGCCCCCATTCCATGTGTCCCAACTCTCCGTGTTGAAGGGAATATTACTACAGCTATAACATGTACGGGAAACCTAGAGAATGGACACACTGTGAGTACAAAATATTTCTAAAATGCAACCAATAGTCCCTCTCTTGGTGCTCCGGTTTGAATTTCCAACTGCTTTACTATCAATCTCCCAACTTGGAGAGAGAGACCATTTAACCTCCTGGATCTCACAGGTTGCCAATTAGGCAGAGGATGGAAGGGAAGAGGGAGAACCAATGAGAGACTAGCTGTTAGGCATTTAGACGGGCACATGTCACACTAATTTCCCAGCAGGAAGAAGAATTAACCAGAGTCTCAGCCACCCAGCGGGAAACAGTGTAGGTCCTGAACCAAAATTTTGGACTTGCGTTCAGCTCACAAAAAACTAGTTGAAAAATGGAGCGCAGGGTCACAGCAATTCACAAACTGGCAGAGTAATAAAGGACAACTATCGTCCAAAACTCTGTTGAGGTAAGGCAACGAGATGGACTTGAAAGCAAGGCAGAATAGCAGGAAACAGATCAAGAGGTACGTTGGAATCGCCTTTAACGCACAGGAAGAGGGGCACAACTTCGACAATGACGCACTTGGCCAAAAAGGGCGTATGCGTTTTCTCCGGAATATATTCAGGAGAAAACGCATACGCCCTTTTTGGCCAAGCAAGCAAGCGGGCAATGCAAATCTGCACTACAAAGAAGTATCACTTCCCACAGGTCAAAAGGGACATCCACAAAATGTGTAAAAACCAGAAAGGCAAGACAGGCCCTGGAGAACAGGGAGCCTTGTTATGCTGATGGGCGGGATGTAAATTGCCAACTGCCTCACTGGAGGAGTGCATTGCGTTCCCTAAAACAAGTAAACAACAGAGCTACAGAGCCAAGGGCACTTCCAGTCTAGGGAATATACCTTGGGAAAACTGAAAATCAATAAGACAGAGCCACCCCCAAAATTAGGGCTCCACTGCTTACAAGAACCTCAATTTGGGTACACCTTAAATATCCCAGGAAGTATAAAAATGGTACAAAAACCTGTGGTATTTATGTACGATGGAATATCCCTCAGCCATGAAATCAATGTCCAAAGACCAGGAGCAGCAAAGTGAGTGGATTCAGGTACGATGATTCTAAGTGAAATAAGTCACACAGAAAAAGAAACTTATCATAAGATATCACTTATGAAGATCCTGTAAACATGGCTACACATGAACTGAGTTAGGAAAGAGAACAGAGTCTCACATTTAGAAAACACTCTTTTGCCTGCTTAAGGGGAAAGGAGAGGTGGGGTGATGCATAAAACCAGAGTTTGATATAAGCACAGGTACCATTTCTAAAACCAACTGTGGAATAGACAAGACCTACACCTTCCTCAGTGAAAGGGACTCCAAACCCCATATTTCCCGCAGACGAATAGATCTGACTAGTAAGAATCTTAAAACCTATATATTGATATGTCTCTGTAAGGGAATCAAGTGTGTCTAGACTGGCATAAACATGGCAGCGAGAATCAGCTCAAACCGACTATAAAAAGGAATTTCAAAAACAAAACCAAAAAACAGGGAAATTCCTTACATTTCCTTCAGGGTCTCTGATGAAACCTGGAATGACCCTATCTACAATGACAGCTGGATGTGGCATAAGGCTGGACACTTGGGACTGAGAGGATTGGTGAGATTGGGTGAGCAAATGCAGACCCTTTAAAGCAAAAATAAATGGCCCCCATTCCATGGGTCCCAACTCTCCATGTTGAAGGGAATATTACTACAGCTATAACATGTACGGGAAACGTAGAAATTGGACACACTGTGAATACAAAAGGTTTCTAAAACTCAAGTAGTAGTCCCTCTCCTGGTGCTCCGGTTTGACTTTCCAAATGCTTTACTATACATCTCCCAACTTGGAGTGACAACCCCTTTAACCTCCTGGTTCGCAGAGGTTGCCAATTTGGCAGAGGATGGAAGGGAAGAGGGAGAACCAATGAGAAAGTAGCTGTTAGGCATTTGGACGGGCACATGTCACTCTAATTTCCTGGCAGGAAGAAGAATTAACCAGAGTCTCAGCCACCCACCGGGAACCAGTATAGGTCCTGAACCGAAATATTGGACTTGCGTACAGCTCACAAAAAACGAGTTGAATAATGGAGCTCAGGGGCAGAGCAATTCACAAACAGGTAGAGTAATAAAGGACAAGTATCGTCCAAAAATCTGTTCAGGGAAGGCAACGAGGCGGACTTGAAAGCCAGGCAGAATAGCAGGAAACAGATTTCAAGAGGTACGTTGGAATCGCCTTTAAAGCACAGGAAGAGGGGCACAACTTCGACAATGACGCACTTGGCCAAAAAGGGCGTATGCATTTTTTCCTGAATATATTCAGGAGAAAACGCATACGCCCTTTTTGGCCAAGCAAGCAAGAGGGCAATGCAAATCTGCACTACAAAGAAGTATCACTTCCCGCCGGTCAAAAGGGACATCCACAAATGTGTAAAAACCAGAAAGGCAATACAGGCCCTGGAGAACAGGGAGCCTTGTTATGCTAATGGGCGGGATGTAAATTGCCAACTGCCTCACTGGATGAGTGCATTGCATTCCCTAAAACAAGTAAACAACTGAGCTACAAAGCCAAGGGCACTTCCAGTCTAGGGAATATACCTTGGGAAAACTGAAAATCAATAAGACAGAGCCACCCCCAAATTTAGGGCTGCACTGCTTACAAGAACCTCAACTTGGGTACACCTTAGATATCCCAGGAAATATAAAAATGGTTCAAAAAACTGTGGTATTGATGTACGATGGAATATCGCTCAGCCATGAAATCAATGTCATAAGACCAGGAGCAGCAAAGTGAGTGGATTCAGGTACGATGATTCAAAGTGAAATAAGTCACACAGAAAAAGAAACTTATCATAAGATATCAATTATGATGATCCTGTAAACATGGCTACACATGAACTGAGTTAGGAAAGAGAACAGAGTCTCACATTTAGAAAACACTCTTATGCCTGCTTGAGGGGAAAGGAGAGGAAGGGTGATGCATAAAACCAGAGTTCGATATAAGCACAGGTACTATTGCTAAAACCAACTGTGGAATAGACAAGACCTACACCTTCCTTAGTGAAAGGGACTCAAAACCCCATATTTCCAGCAGAGGAATAGATCTGACTAGTAAAAATCTTAAAACCTATGTATTGATATGTCTCTGTAAGGGAATCATTTGTGTCAAGACTGGCATAAACATGAGAGCGAGAATCAGCTCAAACCCCCTATAAAAAGGAATTTCAAAAACAATACCAAAAAACCGGGAAATTCTTTACATTTCCTTCAGGGTCTCTGATGAAACCTGGAATGACCCTATCTACAATGACAGCTGGATGTGGCATAAGGCTGGACACTTGGGACTGAGAGGATTGGTGAGATTGGGTGAGCAAATGCAGACCCTTTAAAGCAAAAATGCATGGCCCCCATTCCATGGGTCCCTACTCTCCATGTTGAAGGGAATATTACTACAGGTATAACATGTACCGGAAACCTAGAGAATGGACACACTGTGAATACAAAAGGTTTCTAAAACTCACCGAGTAGTCCCTCTCCTGGTGCTCCGGTTTGACTTTCCAACTGCTTTACTATCAATCTCCCAACTTGGAGAGACAACCCCTTAAACCTCCTCGTTCGCAGAGGTTGCCAATTTGGCAGATGATGGAAAGGAAGAGGGAGAACCAATGAGAGAGTAGCTGTTAGGCATTTGGACGGCACATGTCACTCTAATTTCCCGGCAGGAAGAAAAATTAACCAGAGTCTCAGCCACCCACCGGGAACCAGTATAGGTCCTGAACCAAAATTTTGGACTTGCGTACAGCTCACAAAAAACGAGTTGAAAAATGGAGCTCAGGGGCACAGCAATTCATAATCTGGCAGAGTAATAAAGGACAACTATCGTCCAAAAATCTGTTGAGGGAAGGCAACGAGGCGGACTTGAAAGCGAGGCAGAATAGCAGGAAACAGATTTCAAGAGGTACGTTGGAATCGCCTTTAAAGCACAGGAAGAGGGGCACAACTTCGACAATGACGCACTTGGCCAAAAAGGGCGTATGCGTTTTCTCCTGAATATATTCAGGAGAAAACGCATACGCCCTTTTTGGAAAAGCAAGCACGCGGGCAATGCAAATCTGCACTACAAAGAAGTATCACTTCCCACCGGTCAAAAGGGACATCCACAAAATGTGTAAAAACCAGAAAGGCAAGACAGGCCCTGGAGAACAGGGAGTCTTGTTATGCTGATGGGAGGGATGTAAATTGCCAACTGCCTCACTGGATGAGTGCATTGCGTTCCTAAAACAAGTAAACAACAGAGCTACAGAGCCAAGGGCACTTCCAGTCTAGGGAATATACCTTGGGAAAACCGAAAATCAATAAGACAGAGCCACCCCCAAATTGAAGGTTGCACTGCTTACAAGAACCTCAACCGGGGTATACGTTAAATATCCCAGGAAATATAAAAATGCTTCAAAAATCTGTGGTATTTATGTACGATGGTATATCCTTCAGCCATGAATTCAATGTCAAAAGACCAGGAGCAACAAAGTGAGTGGATTCAGGTACAATGATTCTAAGTGAAATAAGTCACACAGAAAAAGAAACTTATCATAAGATATCACTTACGAAGATCCTGTAAACATGGCTACACATGAACTGAGTTAGGAAAGAGAACCGAGTCTCACATTTAGAAAACACTCTTATGCCTGCTTAAGGGGAAATGAGAGGTGGTGTGATGCATAAAACCAGACTTTGATATAATCACAGGTACCATTGCTAAAACCAACTGTGGAATAGACAAGACCTACACCTTCCTCAGTGAAAGGGACTCAAAACGCCATATTTCCCGCAGAGGAATAGATCTGACTAGTAAGAATCTTAAAACCTATATATTGATATGTCTCTGTCAGGGAATCAAGTGTGACTAGACAGGCATAAATATGGCAGCGAGAATCAGCTCAAACCCACTATAAAAAGGAATTTCAAAATCAAAACCAAAAAACAGGGAAATTCTTTCCATTTCCTTCAGGGTCTCTGATGAAACCTGGAATGACCCTATCTACAATGACAGCTGGATGTGGCATAAGGCTGGACACTTGGGACTGAGAGGATTGGTGAGATTGGGTGAGCAAATGCAGACCCTTTAAAGCAAAAATGCATGGCCTCCATTCCATTGCTCCCAACTCTCCATGTCGAAGGGAATTTTACTACAGCTATAACATGTACGGGAAACCTAGAAAATGGACACACTGTGAATACAAATGGTTTCTAAAACTCAACGAGTAGTCCCTCTCCTGGTGCTCCGGTTTGACTTTCAAACTGCTTTACTATCAATCTCCCAACTTGGAGAGACAACCCCTTTAACCTCCTGGTTCGCAGAAGTTGCCAATTTGGCAGAGGATGGAAGGGAAGAGGGAGAACCAATGAGAGAGCAGCTGTTAGGCATTTGGACGGGCACATGTCACTCTAATTTCCTGGCAGGAAGAAGAATTAACCAGAGTCTCAGCCACCCACCGGAAACCAGTATAGGTCCTGAACCAAAATTTTGGACTTGCGTACAGCTCACAAAAAAAGAGTTAAAAATGGAGCTCAGGGGCACAGCAATTCACAAACTGGCAGAGTAATAAAGGACAAGTATCGTCCAAAAACCTGTTCAGGGAAGGCAACGCGGCGGACATGAAAACAAGGCAGAATAGCAGGAAACAGATTTCAAGAGGTACGTTGGAATCGCCTTTAAAGCACAGGAAGAGGGGCACAACTTCGACAATGACGCACTTGGCCAAAAAGGGCGTATGCGTTTTCTCCTGAATATATTCAGGAGAAAACGCATACGCCCTTTTTGGACAAGCAAGCACACGGGCAATGCAAATCTGCACTACAAAGAAGTATCACTTCCCACCGGTCAAAAGGAACATCCACAAATGTGTAAAAACCAGAAAGGCAAGACAGGCCCTGGAGAACAGGGAGCCTTGTTATGCTAATGGGCGGGATGTAAATTGCCAACTGCCTCATTGGATGAGTGCATTGCCTTCTCTAAAACAAGTAAACAACCGAGCTACACAGCCAAGGGCACTTCCAGTCTAGGGAATATACCTTGGGAAAAATGAAAATCAATAAGACAGAGCCACCCCCAAATTTAGGGCTGCACTTCTTACAAGAACCTCAACTTGGGTACACCATAAATATCCCAGGAAATATAAAAATGGTTCAAAAAACTGTGGTATTTATGTACGATGGAATATCCCTCAGCCATGAAATCAATGTCATAAGACCAGGAGCAGCAAAGTGAGTGGATTCAGGTACGATGATTCTAAGTGAAATAAGTCACACAGAAAAAGAAACTTATCATAAGATATCACTTATGAAGATCCTGTAAACATGGCTATACATGAACTGAGATAGGAAAGAGAACAGAGTCTCACATTTAGAAAACACTCTTATGCCTGCTTCAGGGGAAAGGAGAGGACGGGTGATGCATAAAACCAGAGTTTGATATAAGCACATGTACCTTTTCTATAACCAACTGTGGAATAGACAAGACCTACACCTTCCTCAGTGAAAGCTACTCAATACCCCATATTTCCCGCAGAGGAATAGATATGACTAGTAAGAATCTTAAAACCTATGTATTGATATGTCTCTGTAAGGGAATCAAGTGTGTCTAGACTGGCATAAACATGGCAGCGAGAATCAGCTCAAACCCACTATAAAAAGGAATTTCAAAAACAAAACCAAAAAACAGGGAAATTCTTTACATTTCCTTCAGGGTCTCTGATAAAACCTGGAATGAACCTATCTACAATGACAGCTGGATGTGGCATAAGGCTGGACTTTTGGGACTGAGAGGATTGGTGAGATTGGGTGAGCAAATGCAGACCCTTTAAAGCAAAAATGCATGGCCCCCATTCCATGTGTCCCAACTCTCAATGTTGAAGGGAATATTACTACAGCTATAATATGTACGGGAAACCTAGAAAATGGACACACTGTGAATACAAAAGGTTTCTAAAACTCAACGAGTAGTCGCTCTCCTGGTGCTCCGGTTTGACTTTCCAACTCCTTTACTATCAATCTCCCAACTTGGAGAGACAACCCCTTTAACCTCCTGGTTCGCAGAGGTTGCCAATTTGGCAGAGGATGGAAGGGAAGAGGGAGAACCAATGAGAGAGTAGCTGTTAGGCATTTGGACGGGCACATGTCACTCTAATTTCCCGGCAGGAAGAAGAATTAACCAGAGTCTCAGCCAACCACCGGGAACCAGTATAGGTCCTGAACCAAAATTTTGGACTTGCGTACAGCTCACAAAAAACGAGTTGAAAAATGGAGCTCAGGGGCACAGCAATTCACAAACTGGCAGAGTAATAAAAGACAACTCTCGTCCAAAAATCTGTTGAGGGAAGGCAACGAGGAGGACTTGAAAGCGAGGCAGAATAGCAGGAAACAGATTTCAAGAGGTACGTTGGAATCGCCTTTAAAGCACAGGAAGAGGGGCCAACTTCGACAATGACGCACTTGGAAAAAAAGGGCGTATGCGTTTTCTCCTGAATATATTCAGAAGAAAAAGCATATGCCCTTTCTGGCCAAGCAAGCACGCGGGCAATACAAATCTGCACTACAAAGAAGTATCACTTCCCACCGGTCAAAAGGGACATCCACAAATCTGTAAAAACCAGAAAGGCAAGACAGGCCCTGGAGAAGAGGGAGCCTTGTTATGTTGATGGGCGGGATGTAAATTGCCAACTGCCTCACTGGAGGAGTGCATTGCGTTCCCTAAAACAAGTAAACAACAGAGCTACACAGCCAAGGGCACTTCCAGTCTAGGGAATATACCTTGGGAAAACTGAAAATCAATAAGTCAGAGCCACCCCCAAATTTAGGGCTGCACTGCTTACAAGAACCTCAACTTGGGTACACCTTAAATATCCCAGGAAATATAAAAATGGTTCAAAAAACTGTGGTATTTATGTACGATGGAATATCCCTCAGCCATGAAATCAATGTCATAAGACCATGAGCAACAAAGTGAGGGGATTCAGGTACGATGATTCTAAGTGAAATAAGTCACACAGAAAAAGAAACTTATCATAAGATATCACTTATGAAGATCCTGTAAACATGGCTACACATGAACTGAGTTAGGAAAGAGAACAGAGTCTCACATTTAGAAAACACTCTTATGCCTGCTTAAGGGGAAAGGAGAGGTGGGGTGATGCATAAAACCAGAGTTTGATATAAGCACAGGTACCATTTCTAAAACCAACTGTGGAATAGACAAGACCTACACATTCCTCAGTGAAAGGGACTGAAAACCCCATATTTCCGGCAGAGGAATAGATCTGACTAGTAAGAATCTTAAAACCTATATATTGATATGTCTCTGTAAGGGAATCAAGTGTGTCTAGACTGGCATAAACATGGCAGCGAGAATCAGCTCAAACCAACTATAAAAAGGAATTTCAAAAAGAAAACCAAAAAACAGGGAAATTCTTTACATTTCCTTCAGGGTCTCTGATGAAACCTGGAATGACCCTATCTACAATGACAGCTGGATGTGGCATAAGGCTGGAGACTTGGGACTGAGAGGATTTGTGAGATTGGGTGAGCAAATGCAGACCCTTTAAAGCAAAAATGCATGGCCCCCATTCCATGGGTCCCAACTCTCCATGTTGAAGGGAATATTACTACAGCTATAACATGTACGGGAATCCAAGAGAATGGACACACTGTGAATACAAAAGGTTTCTAAAACTCAACGAGTAGTCCCTCTCCTGGTGCTCCGGTTTGACTTTCCAACTGCTTTACTATCGATCTCCCAACTTGGAGAGACAACCCCTTTAACCTCCTGGTTCGCAGAGGTTGCCAATTTGGCAGAGGATGGAAGGGAAGAGGGAGAACCAATGAGAGAGTAGCTGTTAGGCATTTGGACGGGCACATGTCACTCTAATTTCCCGGCAGGAAGAAGAATTAACCAGAGTCTCAGCCACCCACCGGGAACCAGTATAGGTCCTGAACCAAAATTTTGGACTTGCCTACAGCTCACAAAAAACGAGTTGAAAAATGGAGCTCAGGGGCACAGCAATTCACAAACTCGCAGAGTAATAAAGGACAACTACCGTCCAAAAATCGGTTGACGGAAGGCAACGAGGCGGACTTGAATGCGAGGCAGAATAGCAGGAAACAGATTTCAAGAGGTACGTTGGAATCGACTTTAAAGCACTGGAAGAGGGGCACAACTTCGACAATGACGCACTTGGCCATAAAGGGCGTATGCGTTTTCTCCTGAATATATTCAGGAGAAAACGCATACGCCCTTTTTGGACAAGCAAGCACGCGGGAAATGCAAATCTGCACTACAAAGAAGTATCACTTCCCACCGGTCAAAAGGGACATCCACAAAATGTGTAAAAACAAGAAAGGCAAGACAGGCACTGGAGAACAGGGAGCCTTGTTATGCTGATGGGCGGGATGTAAATTGCCAACTGCCTCACTGGAGGAGTGCATTGCGTTCCCTAAAACAAGAAAACAACAGAGCTACAGAGCCAAGGGCACTTCCAGTCTAGGGAATATACCTTGGGAAAACTGCAAATCAATAAGACAGAGCCACCCCCAAAATTAGGGCTGCACTGCTTACAAGAACCTCAACTTGGGTACACCTTAAATATCCCAGGAAATATAAAAATGGTTCAAAAAACTGTGGTATTTATGTACGATGGAATATCCCTCAGCCATGAAATCAATGTCAAAAGACCAGGAGCAAAAAAGTGAGTGGATTCAGGTACGATGATTGTAAGTGAAATAAGTCACACAGAAAAAGAAACTTATCCTAAGATATCACTTATGAAGTTCCTGTAAACATGGCTACACATGAACTGAGTTAGGAAAGAGAATAGAGTCTCACATTTAGAAAACACTCCTATGCCTGCTTGAGGGGAAAGGAGAGGAAGGGTGATGCATAAACCAGAGTTTGATATAAGCACAGGTACCATTGCTAAAACCAACTGTGGAATAGACAAGACCTACACCTTCCTCAGTGAAAGGGACTCAAAACCCCATATTTCCCGCAGAGGAATAGATCTGACTAGTAAGAATCTTAAACCTATATATTGATATGTTTATGTAAGGGAATCAAGTGTGTCTAGACTTGCATAAACATGGCAGCGAGAATCAGCTCAAACCCACTATAAAAAGGAATTTCAAAAACAAAACCAATAAACAGGGAAATTCTTTCCATTTCCTTCAGGGTCTCTGATGAAACCTGGAATGACCCTATCTACAATGACAGCTGGATGTGGCATAAGGCTGGACACTTGGGACTGAGAGGATTGATGAGATTGCGTGAGCAAATGCAGACCCTTTAAAGCAAAATGCATGGCCCCCATTCCATGGGTCCCAACTCTCCATGTTGAAGGGAATATGACTACATCTATAACATGTACGGGAAACCTAGAAAATGGACACACTGTGAATACAAAAGTTTTCTAAAACTCAACGAGTAGTCCCTCTCCTGGTGCTCCGGTTTGACTTTCCAACTGCTTTCCTATCAATCTCCCAACTTGGAGAGACAGCCCCTTTAACCTCCTGGTTCGCACAGGTTGCCAATTTGGCAGAGGATGGAAGGGAAGAGGGAGAACCAATGAGAGAGTAGCTGTTAGGCATTTGGACGGGCACATGCCACTCTAATTTCCCGGCAGTAAGAAGAATTAACCAGAGTCTCAGCCACCCACCGGGAACCAGTATAGGTCCTGAACCAAAATTTTGGACTTGCGTACAGCTCACAAAAAACGAGTTGAAAAATGGAGCTCAGGGGCACAGCAATTCACAAACTGGAAGAGTAATAAAGGACAACTATCGTCCAAAAATCTGTTGAGGGAAATCAACGAGGAGGACTTGAAAGCGAGGCAGAATAGCAGGAAACAGATTTCAAGAGGTACGTTGGAATCGCCTTTAAAGCACAGGAAGAGGTGGACAACTTTGACAATGACACACTTGGCCAAAAAGGGCATATGCGTTTTCTCCTGAATATATTCAGGAGAAAACGCATACGCCCTTTTTGGACAAGCAAGCACGGGGGAAATGCAAATCTGCACTACAAAGAAGTATCACTTCCCACCGGTCAAAAGGGACATCCACAAAATGTGTAAAAACCAGAAAGGCAAGACAGGCCCTGGAGAACAGGGAGCCTTGTTATGCTGATGGGCGGGATGTAAATTGCCAACTGCCTCACTTGAGGAGTTCATTGTGTTCCTAAAACAAGTAAACAACAGAGCTACAGAGCCAAGGCCACTTCCAGTCTATGCAATATACCTTGGGAAAACCCAAAATCAATAAGACAGAGCCACCCCCAAATTTAAGGTGGCACTGCTTACAAGATACTCAACCTGGGTACACCTTAAATATCCAAGGAAATATAAAAATGCTTCAAAAATCTGTGGTATTTATGTACGACGGTATATCCTTCAGCCATGAAATCAATGTCAAAAGACCAGGAGCAGCAAAGTGAGTGGATTCAGGTACGATGATTCTAAGTGAAATCAGTCACACAGAAAAAGAAACTTATCATAAGATATCACTTATGAAGATCCTGTAAACATGGCTACACATGAACTGAGTTAGGAAAGAGAACAGAGTCTCACATTTAGAAAACACTCTTATGCCTGCTTAAGGGGAAAGGACAGGTTGTGTGATGCATAAAACCAGAGTTTGATATAAGCACAGGTACCATTTCTAAAACCAACTGTGGAATAGACAAGACCTACACCATCCTCAGTGAAAGGGACTCAAAACGCCATATTTCCCGCAGAGGAATAGATCTGACTAGTAAGAATCTTAAATCCTATATATTGATATGTCTCTGTAAGGGAAACAAGTGTGACTAGACAGGCATAAATATGGCAGCGAGAATCAGCTCAAACCCACTATAAAAAGTAATTTCAAAAACAAAACCAAAAAACAGGGAAATTCTTTACATTTCCTTCAGGGCCTCTGATGAAACCTGGAATGACCCTATCTATAATGACAGCTGGATGTGGCATAAGGCTGGACACTTGGGACTGAGAGGATTTGTGAGATTGGGTGAGCAAATGCAGACCCTTTAAAGCAAAAATGCATGGCCTCCATTCCATGGCTCCCAACTCTCCATATTAAAGGGAATTTTACTACAGCTATAACATGTACGGGAAACGTAGAAAATGGATACACTGTGAATACAAAAGGTTTCTAAAACTCACCGAGTTGTCCCTCTCCTGGTGCTCCGGTTTGACTTTCCAACTGCTTTACTATCAATCTCCCAACTTGGAGAGACAACCCCTTTAACCTCCTGGTTCGCAGAGGTTGCCAATTTGGCAGAGGATGGAAGGGAAAAGGGAGAACCAATGACAGAGTAGCTGTTAGGCATTTGGACGGGCACATATCACTCTAATTTCCTGGCAGGAAGAAGAATTAACCAGAGTCTCAGCCACCCACCGGGAACCAGTATAGGTCCTGAACCAAAATTTTGGACTTGCGTACAGCTCACAAAAAAAGAGTTAAAAATGGAGCTCAGGGGCACAGCAATTCACAAACTGGCAGAGTAATAAAGGACAAGTATCGTCCAAAAATCTGTTCAGGGAAGGCAACGAGGCGGACTTGAAAACAAGGCAGAATAGCAGGAAACAGATTTCAAGAGGTACGTTGGAATCGCCTTTAAAGCACAGGAAGTGGGGCACAACTTTGTCAATGACGCACGTGGCCAAAAAGGGCGTATGCGTTTTCTCCTGAATATATTCAGGAGAAAATGCATACGCCCTTTTTGGCCAAGCAAGCACGCGGGCAATGCAAATCTGCACTACAAAGAAGTATCACTTCCCCCCGGTCAAAAGGGACATCCGCAAAATGTGTAAAAACAAGAAAGGCAAGACAGGCCCTGGAGAACAGGGAGCCTTGTTATGCTGAAGGGCGGGATGTAAATTGCCAACTGCCTCACTGGAGGAGAGCATTGTGTTCCTAAAACAAGTAAACAAAGGAGCTACAGAGCCAAGGGCACTTCCAGTCTAGGGAATATACCTTGGGAAAACCGAAAATCAATAAGACAGAGCCACCCCCAAATTTAAGGTTGCACTGCTTACAAGAACCTCAACTTGGGTACACCTTAAATATACCAGGAAATATAAAAATGCTTCAAAAATCTGTGGTATTTATGTACGATGGTATATCCCTCAGCCATGAAATCAATGTCAAAAGACCAGGAGCAGCAAAGTGAGTGGATTCATGTACGATGATTCTAAGTGAAATAAGTCACACAGAAAAAGAAACTTATCATAAGATATCACATATGAAGATCCTGTAAACATGGCTACACATGAACTGAGTTAGGAAAGAGAACAGAGTCTCACATTTAGAAAACACTCTTATGCCTGCTTAAGGGGAAAGGAGAGGTGGTGTGATGCATAAAACCAGAGTTTGATATAAGCACAGGTACCATTTCTAAAACCAACTGTGGAATAGACAAGACCTACACCTTCCTCAGTGAAAGGGACTCAAAACGCCATATTTCCCGCAGAGGAATATATCAGACTAGTAAGAATCTTAAAACCTATATATTGATATGCCACTGTAAGGGAATCAAGTGTGTCTAGACTGGCATAAACATGGCAGCGAGAATCAGCTCAAACCCACTATAAAAAGGAATTTCCAAAACAAAACCAAAAAACAGGGAAATTCTTTACATTTCCTTCAGGTTCTCTGATGAAACCTGGAATGACCCTATCTACAATGACAGCTGGATGTGGCATAAGGCTGGACACTTTGGACTGTGAGCATAGGTGAGATTGGGTGAGCAAATGCAGACCCTTTAAAGCAAAAATGCATGGCCCCCATTCCATGGGTCCAAACTCTCCATGTTGAAGGGAATATTACTACAGCTATAACATGTACGGGAAGGCTAGAGAATGGACATACTGTGAATACAAAAGGTTTCTAAAACTCAACGAGTAGTCCCTCTCCTGGTGCTCCGGTTTGACTTTCCAACTGCTTTACTATCAATCTCCCAACTTGGAGAGACAACCCCTTTAATCTCCTCGTTCGCACAGGTTGCCAATTTGGCAGAGGATGGAAGGGAAGAGGGTTAACCAATGAGAGTGTAGCTTTTAGGCATTTGGACGGGCACATGTCACTCTAATTTCCCGGCAGGAACAAGAATTAACCAGAGTCTCAGCTGCCCACTGGGAACCATTATAGGTCCTGAACCAAAATTTTGGACTTGCGTACAGCTCACAAAAAACGAGTTGAAAAATGGAGCTCAGGGGCACAGCAATTCACAAACTGGCAGAGTAATAAAGGACAACTATCGTCCAAAAATCTGTTGAGGGAAGGCAACGAGGCGGACTTGAAAGCGAGGCAGAATAGCAGGAAACAGATTTCAAGAGGTACGTTGGAATCGCCTTTAAAGCACAGGAAGAGGGGCACAACTTCGACAATGACGCACTTGTCCAAAAAGGGCGTATGTGTTTTCTCCTGAATATATCCAGGAGAAAACGCATACGTCCTTTTTGGCCAAGCAAGCAAGCGGGCAATGCAAATCTGCACTACAAAGAAGTATCACTTCCCACCGGTCAAAAGGGACATCCACAAATGTGTAAAAACCAGAAAGGCAAGACAGGCCCTGGTGAACAGGGAGCCTTGTTATGCTGATGGGCGGGATGTAAATTGCGAACTGCCTCACTGGAGGAGTGCATTGCGTTCCCTAAAACAAGTAAACAACAGAGCTACAGAGCCAAGGGCACTTCCAGTCTAGGGAATATACCTTGGGAAAACTGAAAATCAATAAGACAGAGCCACCCCCAAATTTAGGGCTGCACTGTTTAAAAGAACCTCAACTTGGGTACACCTTAAATATCCCAGAAAATATAAAAATGGTTCAAAAAACTGCGGTATTTATGTACGATGGAATATCCCTCAGCCATGAAATCAATGTCATAAGACAAGCAGCAACAAAGTGAGTGGATTCAGTTACGATGATTCTAAGTGAAATAAGTCACACAGAAAAAGAAACTTATCATAAGATATCACTTATGAAGATCCTGTAAACATGGCTACACATGAAGTGCGTTAGGAAAGAGAACAGAGTCTCACATTTAGAAAAGACTCTTATGCCTGCTTAAGGGGAACGGAGAGGTGGGGTGATGCATAAAACCAGAGTTTGATATAAGCACAGGTACCATTTATAAAACAAACTGTGGAATAGACAAGACCTACACATTCCTCAGTGAAAGGGACTCAAAACCCCATATTTCCCGCAGAGGAATAGATATGACTAGTAAAAATCTTAAAACCTATGTATTGATATGTGTCTGTAAGGGAATCAAGTGTTTCTAGACTGGCATAAACATGGCAGCGAGAATCAGCTCAAACCCACTATAAAAAGGAATTTCAAAAACAAAACCAAAAAACAGGGAAATTCTTTACATTTCCTTCAGGGTCTCGGATGAAACCTGGAATGACCCTATCTACAATGACAGCTGGATGTGGCATAAGGCTGGACACTTGGGACTGACAGGATTGGTGAGATTGGGTGAGCAAATGCAGACCATTTAAAGCAAAAGTGCATGGCCCCCATTCCTTGGGTCCCAACTCTCCATGTTGAAGGGAATATTACTACAGCTATAACATGTACGGGAAACCTAGAGAATGGACACACTGTGAATACAAAAGGTTTCTAAAACTCAACGAGTAGTCCCTCACCTGGTGCTCCGGTATGACTGTCCAACTGCTTTACTATCAATCTCCCAACTTGGAGAGACAACCCCTTTAACCTCCTGGATCGCAGAGGTTGCCAGTTTGGCAGAGGATGGAAGGGAAGAGGGTTAACCAATGAGAGAGTAGCTGTTAGGCATTTGGACGGGCACATGTCACTCTAATTTCCCGGCAGGAAGAAGAATTAACCAGAGTCTCAGCCCCCCACCGGGAACCATTATAGGTCCTGAACCAAAATTTTGGACTTGCGTACAGCTCAGAAAAAACGAGTTGAAAAATGGAGCTCAGGGTCACAGCAATTCACAAACTGGCAGAGTAATAAAGGACAACTATCGTCCAAAAATCTGCTGAGGGAAGGCAACGAGGCGGACTTGAAAGCCAGGCAGAATAGCAGGAAACAGATTTCAAGAGGTACGTTGGAATCGCCTTTAAAGCACAGGAAGAGGGGCACAACTTCGACAATGACGCACTTGGCCAAAAAGGGCGTATGCGTTTTCTCCTGAATATATTCAGGAGAAAACGCATACGCCCTTTTTGGCCAAGCAAGCACGCGGGCAATGCAAATCTGTACTACAAAGAAGTATCACTTCCCACCGGTAAAAAGGGACATCCACAAAATGTGTAAAAACCAGAAAGGCAAGACAGGCCCTGGAGAACAGGGAGTCTTGTTATGCTGATGGGCGGGATGTAAATTGCCAACTGCCTCACTGGAGGAGTGCATTGCGTTCCCTAAAACAAGTAAACAACAGAGCTACAGAGCCAAGGGCATTTCCAGTCTAGGGAATATACCTTGGGAAAACTGAAAATCAATAAGACAGAGCCACCCCCAAATTTAGGTCTGCACTGCTTACAAGAACCTCAACTTGGGTACACCTTAAATATCCCAGGAAATATAAAAATGGTTCTAAAAACTGTGGTATTTACGTACGATGGAATATCCCTCAGCCATGAAATCAATGTCATAAGACCAGGAGAAGCAAAGTGAGTGGATTCAGGTACGAAGATTCTAAGTGAAATAAGTCACACAGAAAAAGAAACTTATCATAAGATATCACTTATGAAGATCCTGTAAACAAGGCTACACATGAACTGAGTTAGGAAAGAGAACAGAGTCTCACATTTAGAAAACACTCTTATGCCTGCTTAAGGGGAAAGGAGAGGTGGGGTGATGCATAAAACCAGAGTTTGATATAAGCACAGGTACTGTTTCTAAAACCAAATGTGGAATAGACAAGACCTACACCTTCCTCAGTGAAAGGGACTCAAAACCCCATATTTCCTGCAGAGGAATAGATCTGACTAGTAAGAATCTTTAAACCTATGTATTGATATATCTCAGCAAGGGAATCAAGTGTGTCTAGACTGGCATAAACATGGCAGCGAGAATCAGCTCAATCCTACTATAAAAAGGAATTTCAAAAACAAAACCAATAAATAGGGAAATTCTTTACAATTCCTTCAGGGTCTCTGAAGAAACCTGGAATGACCCTATCTACAATGACAGCTGGATATGGCATAAGGCTGGACACTAGGGACTGAGAGGATATTTGATAGAGGGTGAGCAAATGCAGACCCTTTAAAGCAAAAATGAATGGCCCCCATTCCATGGGTCCCAACTCTCCATGTTGAAGGGAATATTACTACAGTTATAACATGTACGGGAAACCTAGAGAATGGACACATTGTGAATACAAAAGGTTTCTAAAACTCAATGAATAGTCCCTCTCCTGGAGCTCCGGTTTGACTTTCCAACTGCTTTACTATCAATCTTCCAACTTGGAGAGACATCCCCTTTAAGTTCCTGGTTCACCCAGGTTGCCAATTTGGCAGAGAATGGAAGGGAAGAGGGAGAAACAATGAGAGACTAGCTGTTAGGCATTTGGACGGGCACATGTCACTCTAATTTCCCAGCAAGAAGAAGAATTAACCAAAGTCTCAGCCACCCACCGGGAACCAGTATATGTCCTGAACCAAAATTTTGGACTTGCGTACAGCTCACATATAACGAGTTGAAAAATGGAGCTCAGGGGCACAGCAGTTCACAAACTGGCAGAATATTAAAGGACAACTATCGTCCAAAAATCTGTTGAGGGAAGGCAACGAGGGAGACTTGAAAGCGAGGCAGAATCGCAGGAAACAGATTTCAAGACGTACGTTGGAATCCCCTTTAAAGCACAGGTAGAGGGGCACAACTTCGACAGTGATGCACTTGGCCAAAAAGGGTGTATGCCTTTACTCTTGAATATATTCAGGAGAAAACGCATACGCCCTTTTTGGCCAAGCAAGCAAGCATGCAATGCAAATCTGCACTACAAAGAAGTATCACTTCCCACCGGTCAAAAGGGACATCCACAAAATGTGTAAAAACCAGAAAGGCAAGACAGGCCTTGGAGAACAGGGAGCCTTGTTATGCTGATGGGCGGGATGTAAATTGCCAACTGCCTCACTGGAGGAGGGCATTGCGTTCCCTAAAACAAGGAAATAACAGAGCTACAGAGCCAAGGGCACTTCCAGTCTAGGGAATATACCTTGGGAAAACTGAAAATCAATAAGACAGAGCCACTCCCAAATTTAGGGCTGCACTGCTTGCAAGAACCTCAACTTGGGTACACCATAAATATCCCAGGAAATAAAACAATGGTTCAAAAAATTGTGGTACTTATGTACGATGGAATATCCCTCATCCATGAAATCAATGTCATAAGACCGGGAGCAGCAAAGTGAGGTGATTCAGGTACGATGATTCTAAGTGAAATAAGTCACACAGAAAAAGAAACTTATCATAAGATATCACCTATGAAGATCCTGTAAACATGGCTACACATGAACAGAGTTAGGAAAGAGAACCGAGTCTCACATTTAGAAAACACTCTTATGCCTGCTTAAGGGGGAAGGAGAGGTGGGGTGATGCATAAAACCAGAGTTTGATATAAGCACAGCTACCGTTTCTAAAACCAACTTTGGAATAGAAAAGACCTTCACATTCATCAGTGAAAGGGACTCAAAACCCCATATTTCCCGTAGAGGAATAGTTCTGACTAGTAAGTATCTTAAAACCTATGTATTGATATGTCTCCGTAAAGGAATCAAGTGTGTCTAGACTGGCATAAACATGGCAGCAGGAAACAGCTTAAACACACTATAAAAAGTAATTTCAAAAACAAAACAAAAAACAGGGAACTTCTTTAAAACTCCTTCAGGGTCTCTGATGCAACATGGAATGACCCAATATACAATGACAGCTGGATGTGGCATAAGGCTGGACACTTGGGACTGAGAGGATTGGTGAGACTGGGTGAGCAAATGCAGACCGTTTAAAGCAAAAATGAATGGCCCCCATTCCATGGGTCCCAACTCTCCAGGTTGAAGGGAATATTACTACAGCTATAACATGTACGGGAAACCTAGAGAATGGACACATTGTGAATAGAAAATGTTTCAAAACTCAACGAATAGTGCCTCTCCTGGTGCTCCGGTTTGACTTTCCAACAGCTTTACTATCAATCTCCCAACTTGGAGAGACAGCCCCTTTAAACTCCTGGTTCGCACAGGTTGCCAATTTGGCAGAGGATGGAAGGGAAGAGGGAGAACCAATGAGAGAGTAGCTGTTAGGCATTTGGACGGTCACATGTCACTCTAATTTCCCGGCAGTAAGAAGAATTAACCAAAGTCTCAGCCACCCACCGGGAACCTGTATAGGTCCTGAACAAAAATTTTGGACTTCCGTACAGCTCACAATAAACGAGTGGAAAAATGGAGCTCAGGGGCACAGCATTTCACAAACTGGCAGAGTAATAAAGGACAACTATCGTCCAAAAATCTGTTGAGGGAAGGCAACGAGGCGGGCTTGAAAGCGAGGCAGAATAGCAGGAAACAGATTTCAGGAGGTACGTTGGAATCGCCTTTAAAGCACAGGAAGAGGGGCACAACTTCGACAATGACGCACTTGGCCAAAAAGGGCGTATGCGTTTTCTCCGGAATATATTCAGGAGAAAACGCATACGCCCCTTTTGGCCAGGCAAGCAAGCGGGCAATGGAAATCTGCACTACAAAGAAGTATCACTTCCCACCGGTCAAAAGGGACATCCACAAAATGTGTATAAACCAGAAAGGCAAGACAGGCCCTGGAGAACAGGGAGCCTTGTTATGCTGATGGGCGGGATGTAAATTGCCAACTGCCTCACTGGAGGAGTGCATTGCGTTCCCTAAAACAAGTAAACAACAGAGCTACAGAGCCAAGGGCATTTCCAGTCTAGGGAATATACCTTGGGAAAACTGAAAATCAATAAGACAGAGCCACCCCCAAATTTAGGGCTGCACTGCTTACAAGAACCTCAACTTGGGTACACCTTAAATATCCCAGGAAATAAAAAAATGGTTCAAAAAATTGTGGTACTTATGTACGATGGAATATCCCTCAGCCATGAAATCAACGTCATAAGACCAGGAGCAGCAAAGTGAGTGGATTCAGGTACGATGATTCTAAGTGAAATAAGTCACACAGAAAAAGAAACTTATCATAAGATATCACTTATGAAGATCCTCTAAACATGGCTACACATGAACTGAGATAGGAAAGAGAACCGAGTCTCACATTTATAAAACATTCTTATGCCTGCTTAAGGCGAAAGGAGAGGTGGGGTGATGCATAAAACCAGAGTTTGATATATGCACAGGTACCGTTTCTAAAACCAACTGTGGAAGAGACAAGACCTACACCTTCCTGAGTGAAAGGGACTCAAAACCCCATATTTCCTGCAGAGGAATAGATCTGACTAGTAAGAATCTTAAAACATATGTATTGATATGTATCCGTTAGGGAATCAAGTGTATCTAGACTGGCATAAACATGGCAGCGAGAATCAGCTCAAACCCACTATAAAAAGGAATTTCAAAAACAAAACCAAAAAACAGGGAAATTCTTTACAATTCCTTCAGGGTCTCTGATGAAACCTGGAATGACCCTATCTACAATGACAGGTGGAAGTGGCATAACGCTGGACACTTGGGAGTGAGAGGATTGGTGAGATTGGGTGAGCAAATTCAGACCCTTTAAAGCAAAAATGCATGGACCCCATTCCATGGGTCCCAACTCTCCATGTTGAAGGGAATATTACTACAGCTATAATATGTACGGGAAACCTAGAGAATGGACACACAGTGAATACAAAGGGTTTCTAAAACTCAACGAATAGTCCCTCTCCTGGTGCTCCGCTTTGACTTTCCAACTGCTTTATTATCAATCTCCCTACATGGAGAGACAGCCCCTTTAACCTCCTGGTTCGCACAGGTTGCCAATTTGGCAGAGGATGGAAGGGAAGAGGGAGAACCAATGTGAGAGTAGCTGTTAGGCATTTGGACGGGCACATGTCACTCTAATTTCCCGGCAGGAAGAAGAATTAACCAAAGTCTCAGCCACCCACCGGGAACCAGTATAGGTCCTGAACCAAAATTTTGGACTTGCGTACAGCTCACAAAAAAAGAGTTGAAAAATGGAGCTCAGAGGCACAGCAATTCACAAACTGGCAGAGTAATAAAGGACAACTATTGTCCAAAAATCTGTTGAGGGAAGGCAACGAGGCGGGCTTGAAAGCGAGGCAGAATAGCAGGAAACAGATTTCAAGAGGTATGTAGGAATTGCATTTAAAGCACAGGAAGAGGGGCACAACTTCGACAATGACGCACTTGGCAAAAAGGGGCGTATGCGTTTTCTCCTGAATATATTCAGGAGAAAACGCATACGCCCCTTTTGGCCAAGCAAGTAAGCGGGCAATGCAAATCTGCACTACAAAGAAGTATCACTTCCCACCGGTCAAAAGGGACATCCACAAAATGTGTAAAAACCAGAAAGGCAAGACAGGCCCTGGAGAACTGGGAGCCTTGTTATGCTGATGGGCGGGATGTAAATTGCCAACTGCCTCACTGGAGGAGTGCATTGCATTCCCTAAAACAAGTAAACAACAGAGCTACAGAGCCAAGGACACTTCCAGTCTAGTGAATATACCTTGGGAAAACTGAAAATCAATAAGACAGAGCCACCCCCAAATTTAGGGCTGCACTGCTTACAAAACCTCAACTTGGGTACACCTTAAATATCCCAGGAAATAAAAAAATGGTTCCAAAAATTGTGGTACTTATGTACGATGGAATATCCCTCAGCCATGAAATCAATGTCATAAACCAGGGGCAGCAAAGTGAGTGGATTCAGGTACGATGATTCTAAGTGAAGTCACACAGAAAAAGAAACTTATCCTAAGATATCACTTATGAAGATCCTGTAAACATGGCTAAACATGAACTGAGTTAGGAAAGAGAACTGAGTCTCACATTTAGAAAACACTCTTATGCCTGCTTAAGGGGGAAGGAGAGGTGGGGTGAAGCATATAAGCAGAGTTTGATATAAGCACAGGTACCGTTTCTTAAACCAACTGTGGAATAGAAAAGACCTACACCTTCCTCAGTGAAAGGGACTCAAAACCCCATATTTCCCGCAGAGGAAGAGATCTGACTAGTAAGAATCTTAAAACTTATGTATTGATATGTCTCCGTTAGGGAATCAAGTGTGTCTAGACTGGCATAAACATGGCAGCGAGAATCAGCTCAAACCCACTATAAAAGGGAATTTCAAAAACAAAACCAAAAAACAGGGAAATTCTTTTCAATTCCTTCAGGGTCTCTGATGAAACCTGGAATGACCCTATCTACAATGACAGCTGGATGTGGCATAAAGTTGGACACTTGGGACTGAGAGGATTGGTGAGATAGGGTGAGCAAATGCAGACACATTAAAGCTAAAATGCATGGCCCCCATTCCATGGGTCCCAACTCTCCATGTTGAAGGGAATATTACTACAGCTATAACATGAATGGTAAACCTAGAGAATGGACACACTGTGAATACAAAAGGTTTCTAAAACTCAACGAATAGTCCCTCTCCTGGTGCTCCGATTTGACTTTCCAACTGTTTATTATCTATCTCCCTACATGGAGAGACAGCCCCTTTAACCTCCTGGTTCGCACAGGTTGCCAATTTGGCAGAGGATGGAAGGGAAGAGGGAGAACCAATGAGAGAGTAGCTGTTAGGCATTTGGACGGGCACATGTCACTCTAATTTCCCGGCAGTAAGAAGAATTAACCAAAGTCTCAGCCACCCACCGGGAACCTGTATAGGTCCTGAACAAAAATTTTGGACTTCCGTACAGCTCACAATAAACGAGTTGAAAAATGGAGCTCAGGGGCACAGCATTTCACAAACTGGCAGAGTAATAAAGGACAACTATCGTCCAAAAATCTGTTGAGGGAAGGCAACGAGGCGGGCTTGAAAGCGAGGCAGAATAGCAGTAAACAGATTTCAGGAGGTACGTTGGAATCGCCTTTAAAGCACAGGAAGAGGGGCACAACTTCGACAATGACGCACTTGGCCAAAAAGGGCGTATGCGTTTTCTCCGGAATATATTCAGGAGAAAACGCATACGCCCCTTTTGGCCAAGCAAGCAAGCGGGCAATGGAAATCTGCACTACAAAGAAGTATCACTTCCCACCGGTCAAAAGGGACATCCACAAAATGTGTAAAAACCAGAAAGGCAAGACAGGCCCTGGAGAACAGGGAGCCTTGTTATGCTGATGGGCGGGATGTAAATTGCCAACTGCCTCACTGGAGGAGTGCATTGCGTTCCCTAAAACAAGTAAACAACAGAGCTACAGAGCCAAGGGCACTTCCAGTCTAGGGAATATACCTTGGGAAAACTGAAAATCAATAAGACAGAGCCACCCCCAAATTTAGGGCTGCACTGCTTACAAGAACCTCAACTTGGGTACACCTTAAATATCCCAGGAAATAAAAAAATGGTTCAAAAAATTGTGGTACTTATGTACGATGGAATATCCCTCAGCCATGAAATCAACGTCATAAGACCAGGAGCAGCAAAGTGAGTGGATTCAGGTACGATGATTCTAAGTGAAATAAGTCACACAGAAAAAGAAACTTATCATAAGATATCACTTATGAAGATCCTCTAAACATGGCTACACATGAACTGAGATAGGAAAGAGAACCGAGTCTCACATTTATAAAACATTCTTATGCCTGCTTAAGGCGAAAGGAGAGGTGGGGTGATGCATAAAACCAGAGTTTGATATATGCACAGGTACCGTTTCTAAAACCAACTGTGGAAGAGACAAGACCTACACCTTCCTGAGTGAAAGGGACTCAAAACCCCATATTTCCTGCAGAGGAATAGATCTGACTAGTAAGAATCTTAAAACATATGTATTGATATGTATCCGTTAGGGAATCAAGTGTATCTAGACTGGCATAAACATGGCAGCGAGAATCAGCTCAAACCCACTATAAAAAGGAATTTCAAAAACAAAACCAAAAAACAGGGAAATTCTTTACAATTCCTTCAGGGTCTCTGATGAAACCTGGAATGACCCTATCTACAATGACAGGTGGAAGTGGCATAACGCTGGACACTTGGGAGTGAGAGGATTGGTGAGATTGGGTGAGCAAATTCAGACCCTTTAAAGCAAAAATGCATGGACCCCATTCCATGGGTCCCAACTCTCCATGTTGAAGGGAATATTACTACAGCTATAATATGTACGGGAAACCTAGAGAATGGACACACAGTGAATACAAAGGGTTTCTAAAACTCAACGAATAGTCCCTCTCCTGGTGCTCCGGTTTGACTTTCCAACTGCTTTATTATCAATCTCCCTACATGGAGAGACAGCCCCTTTAACCTCCTGATTCGCACAGGTTGCCAATTTGGCAGAGGATGGAAGGGAAGAGGGAGAATCAATGAGAGAGCAGCTGTTAGGCATTTGGACGGGCACATGTCACTCTAATTTCCCGGCAGGAAGAAGAAGTAACCAAAGTCTCAGCCAACCACCGGGAACCAGTATAGGTCCTGAACCAAAATTTTGACTTTCGTACAGCTCACAAAAAACGAGTTGAAAAATGGAGCTCAGGGGCACAGCATTTCACAAACTGGCAGAGTAATAAAGGACAACTCTCGTCCAAAAATCTGTTGAGGGAAGGCAACGAGGCGGGCATGAAAGCGAGGCAGAATAGCAGGAAACAGATTTCAATAGGTACGTTGGAATCGCCTTTAAAGCACAGGAATAGGGGCACAACTTCGAAAATGACGCACTTGGCCAAAAAGGGCGTATGCGTTTTCTCCTGAATATATTCAGCAGAAAACGCATACGCCCCTTTTGGCCAAGCAAGCAAGCGGGCAATGCAAATCTGCACTACAAAGAAGTATCACTTCCCACCGGTCAAAAGGGACATCCACAAAATGTGTAAAAACCAGAAAGGCAAGACAGGCTATGGAGAACAGGGAGCCTTTTTAAGCTGATGGGCGGGATGCAAATTGCCAACTGCCTCACTGGAGGAGTGCATTGTGTTCCCTAAACGAAGTAAACAACAGAGCTACAGAGCCAAGGGCACTTACAGTCTAGGGAATATACCTTGGGAAAACTGAAAATCAATAAGACAGAGCCACCCCCAAATTTAGGGCTGCACTGCTTACAAGAACCTCAACTTGGGTACACGTTAAATATACCAGGAAATATAAAAATGGTTCAAAAAATTGTGGTATTTATGTACGAAGGAGTATCCCGCAGCCATGAAATCAATGTCATAAGATGAGGAGCAGCAAAGTGAGTGGATTCAGGTACGATGATTCTAAGAAAAATAAGTCACACAGAAAAAGAAACTTATCATAAGATATCACTTATGAAGATCCTGTAAACATGGCTACACATGAAGTGAGTTAGGAAAGAGAACAGAGTCTCACATTTAGAAAACACTCTTATGCCTGCTTAAGCGGGAAGGAGAGGTGCGGTGATGCATAAAACCAGAGTTTGATATAAGCACAGGTACCGTTTCTAAAACAAACTTTGGAATAGAAAAGACCTTCACATTCCTCAGTGAAAAGGACTCAAAACCCCATATTTCCCGCAGAGGAATAGATCTGACTAGTAAGAATCTTAAAACCTATGTATTGATATGTCTCCGTAAGGGAATCAACTGTGTCTAGACTGGCATAAACATGGCAGCATGAAACAGCTTAAACACATTATATAATGGAATTTCAAAAACAAAACAAAAAACAGGAAACTTCTTTACAATTCCTTCAGGGTCTCTGATGAAACCTGGAATGACCCTATATACAATGACAGCTGGATGTGGCATAAGGCTGGACACTTGGGGCTGAGAGGATTGGTGAGATTGGGGGAGCAAATGCAGACCCTTTAAAGTAAAAATGCATGGCCCCCATTCAATGGGTCCCAACTCTCCACGTTAATGGGAATATTACTACAGCTATAACATGTACGGGAAACCTAGAGAATAGACACACTGTGAATACAAAAGGTTTCTAAAACTCAACGAGTAGTCCCTCTCCTGGTGCTCCGCTTTGACTTTCCATCTGCTTTACTATCAATCTCCCAAATTGGAGAGTAAGCCCCTTTAAACTTCTGGTTCGCACAGGTTGCCAATTTGGCAGAGGATCGAAGGGAAGAGGGAGAACCAATGAGAGAGTATCTGTTAGGCATTTGGACGGGCACATGTCACTCTAATTTCCAGGCAGGTAGAAGAATTAACCAAAGTGTCAGCCACCCACTGGGAACCAGTATAGGTCCTGAACCAAAATTTTGGACTTGCGTACAGCTCACAGAAAACGAGTTGAAAAATGGAGCTCAGGGGCACAGCAATTCACAAACTGGCAGAGTAATAAAGGACAACTATCGTCCAAAAATCTGTTCAGGGAAGGCAGCGAGGCGGACTTGAAAGCGAGGCAGAATAGCAGGAAACAGATTTCAAGAGGTACGTTGGAATCGCCTTTAAAGCACAGGAAGTGGGGCACAACTTCGACAATGACGCACTTGGCCAAAAAGGGCGTATGCGTTTTCTCCTGAATATATTCAGGAGAAAACCCATACGCCGTTTTGGGCCAAGCAAGCAAGCGGGCAATGCAAATCTGCACTACAAAGAAGTATCACTTCCCACCGGTCAAAAGGGACATCCACAAAATGTGTAAAATCCAGAAAGGCAAGACAGGCCCAGGAGAACAGGGAGCCTTGTTATGCTGATGGGCAGGATGTAAATTGCCAACTGCCACACTGGAGGAGTGCATTGCGTTCCCTAAAACAAGTAAACAACAGAGCTACAGAGCCAAGGGCACTTCCACTCTAGGGAATATACCTTGGGAAAACTGAAAATCAATAAGACAGAGCCACCCCCAAATTTAGGGCTGCACTGCTTACAAGAACCTCAACTTGGGTACACCTTAAATATCCCAGGAAATATAAAAATGGTTCAAAAAACTGTGGTATTTATGTACGATGGAATATCCCACAGCCATGAAATCAATGTCATAAGACCAGGAGCAACAAAGTGAGGGGATTCATGTACGATGATTCTAAGTGAAATAAGTCACACAGAAAAAGAAACTTATCATAAGATATCACTTATAAAGATCCTGTAAACATGGCTACACATGAACTGAGTTAGGAAAGAGAACAGAGTCTCACATTTAGAAAACAATCTTATGCCTGCTTAAGGGGAAAGGAGAGGTGGGGTGATGCGTAAAACCAGAGTTTGATATAAGCACAGGTACCATTTCTAAAACCAACTGTGGAATAGACAAGACCTACACATTCCTCAGTGAAAGGGACTCAAAACCCCATATTTCCCGCACAGGATTAGATCTGACTAGTAAGAATCTTAAAACCTATGTATTTATATGTCTCTGTATGGGAATCAAGTGTGTCTAGACTGGCATAAAAATGGCAGCGAGAATCAGCTCAAACCCACTATAAAAAGGAAGTTCAAAAACAAAACCAAAAAACAGGGAAATTCTTTACATTTCCTTCAGGGTCTCTGATGAAACCTGGAATGACCCTATCTACAATGACAGCTGGATGTGGCATAAGGCTGGACACTTGGGACAGAGAGGATTGGTGAGATTGCGAGAGCAAATGCAGAGCCTTTAAAGCAAAAATGCATGGCTCCCATTCGATGGGTCCCAACTCTCCATGTTGAAGGGAATATTACTACAGCTATAACATGTACGGGAAACCTAGAGAATGGACACACTGTGAATACAAAAGGTTTCTAAAACTCAACGAATAGTCCCTCTCCTGATGCTCCGGTTTGACTTTCCAACTGCTTCACTATCAATCTTCAAACTTCCAACATGGAGAGACAGCGCCTTTAAGGTCCTGGTTCCCCCAGGTTGCCAATTTGGCAGAGGATGGAAGGGAAGAGGGAGAACCAATGAGAGACTAGCTGTTAGGCATTTGGACGGGCACATGTCACTCTAATTTACCGACAATAATAAGAATTAACCAAAGTCTCAGCCACACACCGGGAACCACTATAGTTCATGAACCAAAATTTTGGACTTGTGTAGAGCTAACAAAAAACGAGTTGAAAAATGGAGCTCAGGGGCACAGCAATTCAAAAACTGAGAGGTTAATAAAGGACAACTATCGTCCATAAATCTGTTGAGGGAAGGCAACGAGGCAGACTTGAAAGCGAGGCAGAATAGCAGGAAACAGATTTCAAGAGGTACGTTGGAATCGCCTTTAAAGCACAGGAAGAGGGGCACAACTTCGACAATGATGCACTTGGCCAAAAAGGGCGTATGGGTTTTCTCCTGAATAAATTCAGGAGAAAATGCATGTGCCCTATATGGCCAAGCAAGCAAGCGGGCAATGCAAATTTGCACTACACAGAAGTATCACTTCCCACCGGTCAAAAGGGATATCCACAAAATGTGTAAAAACCAGAAAGGCAAGACAGGCCGTGGAGAACAGGGAGCCTTGTTATGCTGATGGGCGGGATGTAAATTGTCAACTGCGTCACTGGAGGAGTGCATTGCGTTCACTAAAACAAGTGAACAACAGAGCTACAGAGCCAAGGGCACATCCAGTCTAGGGAATATACCTTGGGAAAACTGAAAATCAATAAGACAGAGCCACCCCCAAATTTATGGCTGCACTGCTTATAAGAACCTCATCTTGGGTACACCTTAAATATCCCAGGAAATATAAAAAAGGTTCAAAAAACTGTGGTATTTATGTACGTTGGAATATCCCTTATCCATGAAATCAATGTCATAAGACCAGGAGCAGCAAAGTGAGTGTATTCAGGTACGATGATTCTAAGTGAAATAAGTCACACAGAAAATGAAACATATCATAAGATATCACTTATAAAGATCCTGTAAACATGGCTACACATGAACTGAGTTAGGAAAGAGAACAGAGTCTCACATTTAGAAAACACTCTTATGCCTGCTTGAGGGGAAAGGAGAGGTGGGGTGATGCATAAAACCAGAGTTTGATATAAGCACATGTACCATTTCTATAGCCAACTGTGGAATAGACAAGACCTACAGCTTCCTCAGTGAAAGGGACTCAAAACCCCATATATCCCGCAGAGGAATAGATCTGACTAGTAAGAATCTTAAAACCTATGTATTGATATGTCTCTGTAAGGGAATCAAGTGTGTCTAGACTGGCATAAACATGGCAGCGAGAATCAGCTCAAACCCACTATAAAAAGGAATTTCAAAAACAAAACCAAAAAACAGGGAAATTCTTTACATTTCCTTCAGGGTCTCTGATGAAACCTGGAATGACCCTATCTACAATGAAAGCTGGATGTGGCATAAGGCTGGACACTTGGGATTGAGAGGATTGGTGAGATTGGGTGAGCAAATGCAGACCATTTAAAGCAATAATGCATGGCCCCCATTCCATGTGTCCCAACTCTCCATGTTGAAGGGAATATTACTACAGCTATAACATGTATGGGAAACCTAGAGAATGGACACACTGTGAATACAAAAGGTTTCTAAAACTCAACGAGTAGTCCCTCTCCTGGTGCTCCGGTTTGAGTTTCCAACTGCTTTACTATCAATCTCCCAACTTGGAGAGACAACTCCTTTAACCTCCTGGTTCGCAGAGGTTGCCAATTTGGCAGAGGATGGAAGGGAAGAGGGAGAACCAATGAGAGAGTAGCTGTTAGGCATTTGGACGGGCACATGTCACTCTAATTTCCGGGCAGGAAGAAGAATTAACCAGAGTCTCAGCCACCCACCGGGAACCAGTATAGGTCCTGAACCAAAATTTTGGACTTGCGTACAGCTCCCAAAAAACGAGTTGAAAAATGGAGCTCAGGGGCACAGCAATTCACAAACTGGCAGAGTAATAAAGGACAACTATCGTCCAAAAATCTGTTGAGGGAAGGCAACGAGGCGGACTTGAAAGCGAGGCAGAATAGCAGGAAACAGATTTCAAGAGGTACGTTGGAATCGCCTTTAAAGCACAGGAAGAGGGACACAACTTCGACAATGACACACTTGGCCATAAAGGGTGTATGCGTTTTCTCCTGAATATATTCAGGAGAAAACGCATAAGCCCTTTTTGGCCAAGCAAGCACGCGGGCAATGCAAATCTGCACTACAAAGAAGTATCACTTCCCACCGGTCAAAAGGGACATTCACAAAATGTGTAAAACCAGAAAGGCAAGACAGGCCCTGGAGAACAGGGAGCCTTGTTATGCTGATGGGCGGGATGTAAATTGCCAACTGCCTCACTGGAGGAGTGCATTCCGTTCCCTAAAACAAGTAAACAACAGAGCTACAGAGCCAAGGGCACTTCCAGTCTAGGGAATATACCTTGGGAAAACTGAAATACAATAAGACAGAGCCACCCCCAAAATTAGGGCTGCACTGCTTACAAGAACCAAATCTTGGGTACACCTTAAATATCCCAGGAAATATAAAAATGGTTCAAAAAACTGTGGTATTTATGTACGATGGAATATCCCTCAGCCATGAAATCAGTGTCATAAGTCCAGGAGGAGCAAAGTGAGTGGATTCAGGGACGAAGATTCTAAGTGAAATAAGTCACACAGAAAAAGAAACTTATCATAAGATATCACTTATGAAGATCCTGTAAACATGGCTACACATGAAGTGAGTTAGGAAAGAGAACAGAGTCTCACATTTAAAAAACACTCTTATGCCTGCTTAAGGGGAAAGGAGAGGTGGGGTGATGCATAAAACCAGAGTTTGATATAAGCACAGGTACCATTGCTAAAACCAACTGTGGAATAGACAAGACCTACACCTTCCTCAGTGAAAGGGACTCAAAACCCCATATTTCCCGAAGAGGAATAGATCTGACTAGTAAGAATCTTAAAACCTATGTATTGATATATCTCTGTAAGGGAATCAAGTGTGTCTAGACTGGCATAAACATGGCAGCGAGGATCAGCTCAAACCCACTATAAAAAGGAATTTCAAAAACAAAACCAAAAAACAGGGAAATTATTTCCATTTCCTTCAGGGTCTCTGATGAAACCTGGAATGACCCTATCTACAATGACAGCTGGATGTGGCATAAGGCTGGACACTTGGGACTGAGAGGATTGGTGAGATTGGGTGAGCAAATGCAGACCCTTTAAAGCAAAAATGCATGGCCTCCATTCCATGGGTCCCAACTCTCCATGTTGAAGGGAATATTACTACAGCTATAACATGTACGGGAAACCTAGAGAATGGACACACTGTGAATACAAAAGGTTTCTAAAACTCAACGAGTAGTCCCTCTCCTGGTGCTCCGGTTTGACTTTCCAACTGCTTTACTATGAATCTCCCAACTTGGAGAGACAACCCCTTTAACCTCCTGGTTCGCAGAGGTTGCCAATTTGGCAGAGGATGGAAGGGAAGAGGGAGAACCAATGAGAGATTAGCTGTTAGGCATTTGGACGGGCACATGTCACTCTAATTTCCTGGCAGGAAGAAGAATTAACCAGAGTCTCAGCCACCCACCGGGAACCAGTATAGGTCCTGAACCAAAATTGTGGACTTGCGTACAGCTCCCAAAAAACGAGATGACAAATGGAGCTCAGCGGCAATTCACAAACTGGCAGAGTAATAAAGGACAACTATCGTCCAAAAATCTGTTGAGGGAAGGCAACGAGGCGGACTTGAAAGCGAGGCAGAATAGCAGGAAACAGATTTCAAGAGGTACGTTGGAATCGCCTTTAAAGCACAGGAAGAGGGTCACAACTTCGACAATGACGCACTTGGCCATAAAGGGCGTATGCGTTTTCTCCTGAATATATTCAGGAGAAAATGCATACGCCCTTTTTGGCCAAGCAAGCACGCGGGCAATGCAAATCTGCACTACAAAGAAGTATCACTTCCCACCGGTCAAAAGGGACATCCACGAAATGTGTAAAAACCAGAAAGGCAAGACAGGCCCTGGTGAACAGGGAGCCTTGTTATGCTGATGGGCGGGATGTAAATTGCCAACTGCCTCACTGGAGGAGTGCATTGCGTTCCCTAAAACAAGTAAACAACAGAGCTACAGAGCCAAGGGCACTTCCAGTCTAGGGAATATACCTTGGGAAAACTGAAAATCAATAAGACAGAGCCACCCCCAAAATTAGGGCTGCACTCCCTACAAGAACCTCAACTTGGGTACACCTTAAATATCACAGGAAATATAAAAACGGTTCAAAAAACTGTGGTATTTATATACGAAGGAATATCCCTCAGCCATGAAAACAATGTCAAAAGACCAGGAGCAGCAAAGTGAGTGGATTCAGGTACGATGATTCTAAGTGAAATAAGTCACACAGAAAAAGAAACTTATCATAAGATATCACTTATGAAGATCCTGTAAACATGGCTACACATGAACTGAGTTAAGAAAGAGAACAGAGTCTCACATTTAGAAAACACTCTTATGCCTGCTTAAGGGGAAAGGAGAGGTGGGGTGATGCATAAAACCAGAGTTTGATATAAGCACAGGTACCATTGCTAAAACCAACTGTGGAATAGACAAGACCTACACCTTCCTCAGTGAAAGGGACTCAAAACCCCATATTTCCCGCAGAGGAATAGATCTGACTAGTAAGAATCTTAAAACCTATATATTGAAATGTCTCTGTAAGGGAATCAAGTGTGTCTAGACTGGCATAAACATGGCAGCGTGAATCAGCTCAAACCCACTATAAAAAGGAATTTCAAAAACAAAACCAAAAAACAGGGAAATTCTTTCCATTTCCTACAGGGTCTCTGATGAAACCTGGAATGACCCTATCTACAATGACAGCTGGATGTGGCATAAGGCTGGACACTTGGGACTGAGAGGATTGGTGAGATTGGGTGAGCAAATGCAGAACTTTTAAAGCAAAAATGCATGGCACCCATTCCATGGGTCCCAACTCTCCAGGTTGTAGGGAATATTACTACAGCTATAACATGTACGGGAAACCTAGAGAATGGACACACTGTGAAAACAAAAGGTTTCTAAAACTCAACGAGTAGTCCCTCTACTGGTGCTCCGGTATGACTTTCCAACTGCTTTACTATCAATCTCCCAACTTGGAGAGACAACCCCTTTAACCTCCTGGTTCACAGAGGTTGCCAATTTGGCACAGGATGCAAGGGAAGAGGGAGAACCAATGAGAGAGTAGCTGTTAGGCATTTGGACAGGCTCATGTCACTCTAATTTCCCGGCAGGAAGAAGAATTAACCAGAGTATCAGCCACCCACCGGGAACCAGCATAGGTCCTGAACCAAAATTTTGGACTTGTGTACAGCTTACAAAAAACGAGTTGAAAAATGGAGCTCAGGGGCACAGCAATTCACAAACTGGCAGAGTAATAAAGGAGAACTATCGTCCAAAAATCTGTTGAGGGAAGGCAACGAGGCGGACTTGAAAGCGAGGCAGAATAGCAGGAAACAGATTTCAAGAGGTACGTTGGAATCGCCTTTAAAGCACAGGAAGAGGGACACAACTTCGACAATGACGCACTTGGCCAAAAAGGGCGTATGCGTTTTCTCCTGAATATATTCAGGAGAAAACGCATACGCCCTTTTTGGCCAAGCAAGCACGCGGGCAATGCAAATCTGCACTACAAAGAATTATCACTTCCCACCGGTCAAAAGGGACATCCACAAAATGTGTAAAAACCAGAAAGGCAAGACAGGCCCTGGAGAACAGGGAGCCTTGTTATGCTGATGGGCAGGATGTAAATTGCCAACTGCCTCACTGGAGGAGTGCATTCCGTTCCCTAAAACAAGTAAACAACAGAGCTACAGAGCCAAGGGCACTTGCAGTCTGGGGAATATACCTTGGGAAAACTGAAAATCAATAAGACAGAGCCACCCCCAAAATTAGGGGTGCACTGCTTACAAGAACCTCAACTTGGGTACACCTTAAATATCCCAGGAAATATAAAAACGGTTCAAAAAACTGTGGTATTTATGTACGGTGGAATATCCCTCAGCCATGAAATCAATGTCAAAAGACCAGGAGCAGCAAAGTGAGTGGATTCAGGTACGATGATTCTAAGTGAAATATGTCACACAGAAAAAGAAACTTATCATAAGATATCACTTATGAAGATCCTGTAAACATGGCTACACATGAACTGAGTTAGGAAAGAGAACAGAGTCTCACATTTAGAAAACACTCTTATGCCTGCTTAAGGGGAAAGGAGAGGTGGGGTGATGCATAAAACCAGAGTTTGATATAAGCACAGGTACCATTGCTAAAACCAACTGTGGAATAGACAAGACCTACACCTTCCTCAGTGAAAGGGACTCAAAACCCCATATTTCCCGCAGAGGAATAGATCTGACTAGTAAGACACTTAAAACCTATGTATTGATATGTCTCTGTAAGGGAATCAAGTGTGTCTAGACTGGCATAAACATGGCAGCGAGAATCAGCTCAAACCCACTATAAAAAGGAATTTCAAAAACAAAACCAAAAAACAGGGAAATTCTTTCCATTTCCTTCAGGGTCTCTGATGAAACCTGGAGTGACCCTATCTACAATGACAGCTGGATGTGGCATAAGGCTGGACACTTGGGACTGAGAGGATTGGTGAGATTGGGTGAGCAAATGCAGACACTTTAAAGCAAAAATGCATGGCCCCAATTCCATGGGTCCCAACTCTCCATGTTGAAGGGAATATTACTACAGCTATAACATGTACGGGAAACCTAGAGAATGGACACACTGTGAATACAAAAGGTTTCTAAAACTCAATGAGTAGTCCCTGTCCTGGTGCTCCGGTTTGACTTTCCAACTGCTTTACTATGAATCTCCCAACTTGGAGAGACAACCCCTTTAACCTCCTGGTTCGCAGAGGTTGGCAATTTGGCAGACGATGGAAGGGAAGAGGGAGAACCAATGAGAGAGTAGCTGTTAGGCATTTGGACGGGCACATGTCACTCTAATTTCCCGGCAGGAAGAAGAATTAACCAGAGTCTCAGCCACCCACCGGGAACCAGTATAGGTTCTGAACCAAAATTTTGGACTTGCGTACAGCTCCCAAAAAACGAGTTGAATAATGGAGCTCAGGGGCAATTCACAAACTGGCAGAGTAATAAAGGACAACTATCGTCCAAAAATCTGTTGAGGGAAGGCAACGAGGCGGACTTGAAAGCGAGGCAGAATAGCAGGAAACAGATTTCAAGAGGTACGTTGGAATCGCCTTTAAAGCACAGGAAGAGGGGCACAACTTCGACAATGACGCACTTGGCCATAAAGGGCGTATGCGTTTTCTCCTGAATATCTTCAGGAGAAAACGCATACGCCCTTTTTGGCCAAGCAAGCACGCGGGCAGTGCAAATCTGCACTACAAAGAAGTATCACTTCCGACTGGTCAAAAGGGACATCCACGAAATGTGTAAAAACCAGAAAGGCAAGACAGGCCCTGGTGAACAGGGAGCCTTGTTATGCTGATGGGCGGGATGTAAATTGCCAACTGCCTCACTGGAGGAGTGCATTGCATTCCCTAAAACAAGTAAGCAACAGAGCTACAGAGCCAAGGGCACTTCAAGTCTAGGGAATATACCTTGGAAAAACTGAAAATCAATAAGACAGAGCCACCCCCAAAATTAGGGCTGCACTGCTTACAAGAACCTCAACTTGGGTACACCTTAAATATCCCAGGAAATATAAAAACGGTTCAAAAAACTGTGGTATTTATGTACGATGGAATATCCCTCAGCCATGAAATCAATGTCAAAGGACCAGGAGCAGCAAAATGAGTGGATTCAGGTACAATGATTCTAAGTGAAATAATTCACACAGAAAAAGAAACTTATCATAAGATATCACTTATGAAGATCCTGTAAACATGGCTACACATGAACTGAGTTAGGAAAGAGAACAGAGTCTCACATTTAGAAAACACACTTATGCCTGCTTAAGGGGAAAGGAGAGGTGGGGTGATGCATAAAAGCAGAGTTTGATATAAGCACAGGTACCATTGCTAAAACCAACTGTGGAATAGACAAGACCTACACCTTCCTCAGTGAAAGGGACTCAAAACCCCATATTTCCCGCAGAGGAATAGATCTGAGTAGTAAGACACTTAAAACCTATGTATTGATATGTCTCTGTAAGGGAATCAAGTGTGTCTAGACTGGCATAAACATGGCAGCGAGAATCAGCTCAAACCCACTATAAAACGGAATTTCAAAAACAAAACCAAAAAACAGGGAAATTCTTTCCATTTCCTTCAGGGTCTCTGATGAAACCTGGAGTGACCCTGTCTACAATGATAGCTGGATGTGGCATAAGGCTGGACACTTGGGACTGAGAGGATTGGTGAGATTGGGTGAGCAAATGCAGACCCTTCAAAGCAAAAATGCATGGCCCCCATTCCATGTGTCCCAACTCTCCATGTTGAAGGGAATATTACTAGAGCTATAACATGTACGGGAAACCTAGAGAATGGACACACTGTGAATACAAAAGGTTTCTAAAACTCAACGAGTAGTCCCTCTCCTGGTGCTCCGGTTTGACTTTCCAACTGCTTTACTATCAATCTCCCAACCTGGAGAGACAACCCCTTTAACCTCCTGGTTCGCAGAGGTTGCCAATTTGGCAGAGGATGGAAGGGAAGAGGGAGAACCAATGAGAGAGTAGCTGTTAGGCATTTGGACGGGCACATGTCACTCTAATTTCCCGGCAGGAAGAAGAATTAACCAGAGTCTCAGCCACCCACCGGGAACCAGTATAGGTCCTGAACCAAAATTTTGGACTTGCGTAGAGCTCCCAAAAAACGAGTTGAAAAATGGAGCTCAGGGGCACAGCAATTCACAAACTGGCAGAGTAATAAAGGACAACTATCATCCAAAAATCTGTTGAGGGAAGGCAAGGAGGCGGACTTGAAAGCGAGGCAGAATAGCAGGAAACAGATTTCAAGAGGTACGATGGAATCGCCTTTAAAGCACAGGAAGAGGGGCACAACTTCGAAAATGACGCACTTGGCCAAAAAGGGCGTATGCGTTTTCTCCTGAATATATTCAGGAGAAAACGCATACGCCCTTTTTGGCCAAGCAAGCACGCGGGCAATGCAAATCTGGACTACAAAGAAGGATCACTTCCCACCGGTCAAAAGGGACATCCACGAAATGTGTAAAAACCAGAAAGGCAAGACAGGCCCTGGAGAACAGGGAGCCTTGTTATGCTGATGGGCGAGATGTAAATTGCCAACTGCCTCACTGGAGGAGTGCATTGCGTTCCCTAAAACAAGTAAACAACAGAGCTACAGAGCCAAGGGCACTTCCAGTCTAGGGAATATACCTTGGGAAAACTGAAAATCAATAAGACAGAGCCTCCCCCAAAATTAGGGCTACACTGCTTACAAGAACCTCAACTTGGGTACACCTTAAATATCCCAGGAAATATAAAAACGGTTCAAAAAACTGTGGTATTTATGTACGATGGAATATCCCTCAGCCATGAAATCAATGTCAAAAGACCAGGAGCAGCAAAGTGAGTGGATTCAGGTACGATGATTCTAAGTGAAATAAGTCACACAGAAAAAGAAACTTATCATAAGATATCACTTATGAAGATCCTGTAAACATGGCTACACATGAACTGAGTTAGGAAAGAGAACAGAGTCTCACATTTAGAAAACACTCTTATGCCTGCTTAAGGGGAAAGGAGAGGTAGGGTGATGCATAAAACCAGAGTTTGATATAAGCACAGGTACCATTGCTAAAACCAACTGTGGAATAGACAAGACCTACACCTTCCTCAGTGAAAGGGACTCAAAACCCCATATTTCCCGCAGAGGAATAGATCTGACTAGTAAGAATCTTAAAACCTATGTATTGATATGTCTCTGTAAGGGAATCAAGTGTGTCTAGACTGGCATAAACATGGCAGCGAGAATCAGCTCAAACCCACTATAAAAAGGAATTTCAAAAACAAAACCAAAAAACAGGGAAATTCTTTCCATTTCCTTCAGGGTCTCTGATGAAACCTGGAATGATCCTATCTACAATGACAGCTGGATGTGGCATAAGGCTGGACACTTGGGACTGAGAGAATTGGTGAGATTGGGTGAGCAAATGCAGACCCTTTAAAGCAAAAATGCATGGCCCCAATTCCATGGGTCCCAACTCTCCATGTTGAAGGGAATATTACTACAGCTATAACATGTACGGGAAACCTAGAGAATGGACACACTGTGAATACAAAAGGTTTCTAAAACTCAATGAGTAGTCCCTCTCCTGGTGCTCCGGTTTGACTTTCCAACTGCTTTACTATGAATCTCCCAACTTGGAGAGACAACCCCTTTAACCTCCTGGTTCGCAGAGGTTTCCAATTTGGCAGAGGATGGAAGGGAAGAGGGAGAACCAATGAGAGAGTAGCTGTTAGGCATTTGGACGGGCACATGTCACTCTAATTTCCCGGCAGGAAGAAGAATTAACCAGAGTCTCAGCCACCCACCGGGAACCAGTATAGGTTCTGAACCAAAATTTTGGACTTGCGTACAGCTCCCAAAAAACGAGTTGAATAATGGAGCTCAGGGGCAATTCACAAACTGGCAGAGTAATAAAGGACAACTATCGTCCAAAAATCTGTTGAGGGAAGGCAACGAGGCGGACTTGAAAGCGAGGCAGAATAGCAGGAAACAGATTTCAAGAGGTACGTTGGAATCGCCTTTAAAGCACAGGAAGAGGGGCACAAATTCGACAATGACGCACTTAGCCAAAAAGGGCGTATGCGTTTTCTCCTGAATATATTCAGGAGAAAATGCATACGCCCTTTTTGGCCAAGCAAGCACGCGGGCAATGCAAATCTGCACTACAAAGAAGTATCACTTCCCACCGGTCAAAAGGGACATCCACGAAATGTGTAAAAACCCGAAACGCAAGACAGGCCCTGGAGAACAGGGATCCTTGTTATGCTGATGGGCGAGATGTAAATTGCCAACTGCCTCACTGGAGGAGTGCATTGCGTTCCCTAAAACAAGTAAACAACAGAGCTACAGAGCCAAGGGCACTTCCAGTCTAGGGAATATACCTTGGGAAAACTGAAAATCAATAAGACAGAGCCACCCCCAAAATTAGGGCTGCACTGCTTATAAGAACCTCAACTTGGGTACACCTTAAATATCCCAGGAAATATAAAAACGGTTCAAAAATCTGTGGTATTTATGTATGATGGAATATCCCTCCGCCATGAAATCAATGTCAAGAGACCAGGAGCAGCAAAGTGAGTGGATTCAGGTACGATGATTCTAAGTGAAATAAGTCACACAGAAAAAGAAACTTATCATAAGATATCACTTATGAAGATCCTGTAAACATGGCTACACATGAACTGAGTTAGGAAAGAGAACAGAGTCTCACATTTAGAAAACACTCTTATGCCTGCTTAAGGGGAAAGGAGACGTGGGGTGATGCATAAAAGCAGAGTTTGATATAAGCACACGTACCATTGCTAAAACCAACTGTGGAATAGACAAGACCTACACCTTCCTCAGTGAAAGGGACTCAAAATCCCATATTTCCCGCAGAGGAATAGATCTGACTAGCAAGAATCTTAAAACCTATATATTGATATGTCTCTGTAAGGGAATCAAGTGTGTCTAGGCTGAAATAAACATGGCAGCGAGAATCAGCTCAAACCCACTATAAAAAGGAATTTCAAAAACAAAACCAAAAAACAGGGAAATTCTTTCCATTTCCTTCAGGGTCTCTGATGAAACCTGGAATGACCCTATCTACAATGACAGCTGGATGTGGCATAAGGCTGGACACTTGGGACTGAGAGGATTGGTGAGATTGGGTGAGCAAATGCAGACCCTTTAAAGCAAAAATGCATGGCCCCCATTCCATGGGTCCCAACTCTCCATGTTGAAGGGAATATTACTACAGCTATAACATGTACGGGAAACCTAGAGAATGGACACACTGTGAATACAAAAGGTCTCTAAAACTCAACGAGTAGTCCCTCTCCTGGTGCTCCGGTTTGACTTTCCAACTGCTTTACTATCAATCTCCCAACTTGGAGAGACAACCCCTTTAAACTTCTGGTTCGCAGAGGTTGCCAATTTGGCAGTGGATGGAAGGGAAGAGGGAGAACCAATGAGAGAGTAGCTGTTAGGCATTTGGACGGGCACATGTCACTCTAATTTCCCGGCAGGAACAAGAATTAACCAGAGTCTCAGCCACCCACCGGGAACCAGTATAGGTCCTGAACCAAAATTTTGGACTTGCGTACAGCTCCCAAAAAACGAGTTGAATAATGGAGCTCAGGGGCACAACAATTCACAAACTGGCAGAGTAATAAAGGAGAACTATCGTCCAAAAATCTGTTGAGGGAAGGCAGCGAGGCAGACTTGAAAGCGAGGCAGAATAGCAGGAAACAGTTTTCAAGAGGTACGTTGGAATCGCCTTTAAAGCACAGGAAGAGGGGCACAACTTCGACAATGACGCACTTGGCCAAAAAGGGCGTATGCGTTTTCTCCTGAATATATTCAGGAGAAAACGCATACGCCCTTTTTGGCCAAGCAAGCACGAGGGCAATGCAAATCTGCACTACAAAGAAGTATCACTTCCCACTGGTCAAAAGGGACATCCACGAAATGTGTAAAAACCAGAAAGGCAAGACAGGCCCTGGAGAACATGGAGCCTTGTTATGCTGATGGGCGGGATGTAAATTGCCAACTGCCTCACTGGAGGAGTGCATTGCGTTCCCTAAAACAAGTAAACAACAGAGCTACAGAGCCAAGGGCACTTCCAGTCTAGGGAATATACCTTGGGAAAACTGAAAATCAATAAGACAGATCCACCCCCAAAATTAGGGCTGCACTGCTTACAAGAACCTCAACTTGGGTACACCTTAAATATCCCAGGAAATATAAAAATGGTTCAAAAAACTGTGGTATTTATGTACGATGGAATATCCCTCAGCCGTGAAATCAATGTCATAAGACCACGAGCAACAAAGTGAGTGGATTCAGGTACGATGATTCTAAGTGAAATAAGTCACACAGAAAAAGAAACTTATCATAAGATATCACTTATGAAGATCCTGTAAACATGGCTACACATGAACTGAGTTAGGAAAGAGAACAGAGTCTCACATTTAGAAAACACTCTTATGCCTGCTTAAGGGGAAAGGAGAGGTCGGGTGATTCATAAAACCAGAGTTTGATATAAGCACAGGTACCATTTCTAAAACCAACTGTGGAATAGACAAGACCTACACCTTCCTCAGTGAACGGGACTCAAAACCCCATATTTCCCCCAGAGGAATAGATCTGACTAGTAAGAATATTAAAACCTATGTATTGATATGTCTTTGTAAGGGAATCAAGTGTGTCTAGACTGGCATAAACATGGCAGAGAGAATCAGCTCAAACCCACTATAAAAAGGAATTTCAAAAGCAAAACCAAAAAACAGGGAAATTCTTTCCATTTCCTTCAGGGTCTCTGATGAAACCTGGAATGACCCTATCTACAATGACAGCTGGATGTGGCATAAGGCTGGACACTTGGGACTGAGAGGATTGGTGAGATTGGGTGAGCAAATGCAGACCCTTTATAGCAAAAATGCATGGCCCCCATTCCATGGGTCGCAACTCTCCATGTTGAAGGGAATATTACTACAGCTATAACATGTACGGGAAACCTAGAGAATGGACACACTGTGAATACAAAAGGTTTCTAAAACTCAACGAGTAGTCCCTCTCCTGGTGCTCCAGTTTGACTTTCCAACTTCTTTACTATCAATCTCCCAAATTGGAGAGACTACCCCTTTAACCTGCTGGTACGCAGAGGTTGCCAATTTGGCAGAGGATGGAAGGGAAGAGGGAGAACCAATGAGAGAGTAGCTGTTAGGCATTTGGACGGGCACATGTCACTCTAATTTCCCGGCAGGAAGAAGAATTAACCAGAGTCTCAGTCACCCACCGGGAACCAGTATAGGTCCTGAACCAAAATTTTGGACTTGCGTACAGCTCACAAAAAATGAGTTGAAAAATGGAGCTCAGGGGCACAGCAATTCACAAACTGGCAGAGTAATAAAGGACAACTATCGTCCAAAAATCTGTTGAGGGAAGGCAACGAGGCGGACTTGAATGCGAGGCAGAATAGCAGGAAACAGATTTCAAGAGGTACGTTGGCATCGCCTTTAAAGCACAGGAAGAGGGGCACAACTTCGACAATGACACACTTGTCCATAAAGGGCGTATGCGTTTTCTCCTGAATATATTCAGGAGAAAACGCATACGCCCTTTTTGGCCAAGCAAGCACGAGGGCAATGCAAATCTGCACTACGAAGAAGTATCACTTCCCACTGGTCAAAAGGGACATCCACGAAATGTGTAAAAACCAGAAAGGCAAGACAGGCCCTGGAGAACATGGAGCCTTGTTATGCTGATGGGCGGGATGTAAATTGCGAACTGCCTCACTGGAGGAGTGCATTGCGTTCCCTAAAACAAGTAAACAACAGAGCTACAGAGCCAAGGGCACTTCCAGTCTAGGGAATATACCTTGGGAAAACTGAAAATCAATAAGACAGATCCACCCCCAAAATTAGGGCTGCACTGCTTACAAGAACCTCAACTTGGGTACACCTTAAATATCCCAGGAAATATAAAAACGGTTAAAAAACTGTGGTATTTATGTACGATGGAATATCCCTCAGCCATGAAATCAATGTCATAAGACCAGGAGCAGCAAAGTGAGTGGATTCTGGTACGATGATTCTAAGTGAAATAAGTCACACAGAAAAAGAAACTTATCATAAGATATCACTTATGAAGATCCTATAAACATGGCTACACATGAACTGAGTTAGGAAAGAGAACAGTGTCTCACATTTGAAAAGACTCTTATGCCTGCTTAAGGGGAAAGGAGACGTGGGGTGATGCATAAAACCAGAGTTGGATATAAGCACAGGAACCATTGCTAAAACCAACTGTGGAATAGACAAGACCTACACCTTCCTCAGTGAAAGGGACTCAAAACCCCATATTTCCCGCAGAGGAATAGATCTGACTAGTAAGAATCTTAAAACCTATGTATTGATATGTCTCTGTAAGGGAATCAAGTGTGTCTAGACTGGCATAAACATGGCAGCGAGAATCAGCTCAAACCCACTATAAAAATGAATTTCAAAAACAAAGCCAAAAAACAGGGAAATTCTTTCCATTTCCTTCAGGGTCTCTGATGAAACCTGGAATGACCCTATCTACAGTGACAGCTGGATGTGGCATAAGGCTGGACACTTGGGACTGAGAGGATTGGTGAGATTGGGTGAGCAAATGCAGACCCTTTAAAGCAAAAATGCATGGCCCCCATTCCATGGTTCCAAACTCTCCATGTTGAAGGGAATATTACTACAGCTATAACATGTACGGGAAACCTAGAGAATGGACACACTGTGAATACAAAAGGTTTCTAAAACTCAACGAGTAGTCCCTCTCCTGGTGCACCGGTTTGACTTTCCAACTGCTTTACTATCAATCTCCCAACTTGGAGAGACAACCCCTTTAACCTCCTGGTTCGCAGAGGTTGCCAATTTGTCAGAGGATGGAAGGGAAGAGGGAGAACAAATGAGAGAGTAGCTGTTAGGCATTTGGACGGGCACATGTCACTCTAATTTCCCGGCAGGAAGAAGAATTAACCAGAGTCTCAGCCACCCACCGGGAACCAGTATAGGTCCTGAACCAAAATTTTGGACTTGCGTACAGCTCCCAAAATACGAGTTGAAAAATGGAGCTCAGGGGCACAGCAATTCACAAACTGGCAGAGTAATAAAGGACAACTATCGTCCAAAAATCTGTTGAGGGAAGGCAACAAGGCGGACTTGAAAGCGAGGCAGAATAGCAGGAAACAGATTTCAAGAGGTACGTTGGAATCGCCTTTAAAGCACAGGAAGAGTGGCACAACTTCGACAAAGACGCACTTGGCCATAAAGTGCGTATGCGTTTTCTCCTGAATATATTCAGGAGAAAACGCATACGCCCTTTTTGGCCAAACAAGCACGCGGGCAATGCAAATCTGCACTACAAAGAAGTATCATTTCCCACGGGTCAAATGGGACATCCACAAAATGTGTAAAAACCAGAAAGGCAAGACAGGCCCTGGAGAACAGGGAGCCTTGTTATGCTGATGGGCGGGATGTAAATTGCCAACTGCCTCACTGGAGGAATGCATTCCGTTCCCTAAAACAAGGAAACAACTGAGCTACAGAGCCAAGGGCACTTCCAGTCTAGGGAATATACCTTGGGAAAACTGAAAATCAATAAGACAGAGCCACCCCCAAAATTAGGGCTGCACTGCTTACAAGAACCTCAACTTGGGTACACCTTAAATATCCCAGGAAATATAAAAATGGTTCAAAAAACTGTGGTGTTTATGTACGATGGAATATCCCTCAGCCATGAAATCAATGTCATAAGACCAGGAGCAGCAAACTGAGTGGATTCATGTACGATGATTCCAAGTGAAATAAGTCACACAGAAATAGAAACTTATCATAAGATATCACTTATGAAGATCCTGTAAACATGGTTACACATGAACTGAGTTAGGAAAGAGAACAGAGTCTCACATTTAGAAAACACTCTTATGCCTGCTTAAGGGGAAAGGAGACGTGGGGTGATGCATAAAACCAGAGTTTGATATAAGCACAGGTACCATTTCTAAAACCAACTGTGGAATAGACAAGACCTACACCTTCCTCAGTGAAAGGGACTCAAAACCCCATATTTCCCCCAGAGGAATAGATCTGACTAGTAAGAATATTAAAAGCTATGTATTGATATGTCTCTGTAAGGGAATCAAGTGTGTCTAGACTGGCATAAACATGGCAGCGAGAATCAGCTCAAACACATTATAAAAAGGAATTTCAAAAGCCAAACCGAAAAACAGGGAAATTCTTTCCATTTCCTTCAGGGTCTCTGATGAAACCTGGAATGACCCTATCTACAATGACAGCTGGATGTGGCATAAGGCTGGACACTTGGGACTGAGAGGATTGGTGAGATTGGGTGAGCAAATGCAGACCCTTTAAAGCAAAAATGCATGGCCCCCATTCCATGGGTCCCAACTCTCCATGTTGAAGGGAATATTACTACAGCTATAACATGTACGGGAAACCTAGAGAATGGACACACTGTGAATACAAAAGGTTTCTAAAACTCAACGAGTAGTCCCTCTCCTGGTGCTCCGGTTTGACTTTCCAACTGCTTTACTATCAATCTCCCAACATGGAGAGACTACCCCTTTAACCTCCTGGTTCGCAGAGGTTGCCAATTTGGCAGAGGATGGAAGGGAAGAGGGAGAACCAATGAGAGAGTAGCTGTTAGGCATTTGGACGGGAACATGTCACTCTAATTTCCCGGCAGGAAGAAGAATTAACCAGAGTCTCAGCCACCCACCGGGAACCAGTTTAGGTCCTGAACCAAAATTTTGGACTTGCGTACAGCTCCCAAAAAACGAGTTGAAAAATGGAGCTCAGGGGCACAGCAATTCACAAACTGGCAGAGTAATAAAGGACAACTAACGTCCAAAAATCTGTTGAGGGAAGGCAACGAGGCGGACTTGAAAGCGAGGCAGAATAGCAGGAAACAGATTTCAAGAGGTACGTTGGAATCGCCTTTAAAGCACAGGAAGAGGGGCACAACTTCGACAATGACGCACTTGGCCATAAAGGGCGTATGCGTTTTCTCCTGAATATATTCAGGAGAAAACGCATACGCCCTTTTTGGCCAAACAAGCACGCGGGCAATGCAAATCTGCACTACAAAGAAGTATCACTTCCCACCGGTCAAAAGGGACATCCACGAAATGTGTAAAAACCAGAAAGCAAGACAGGCCCTGGAGAACAGGGAGCCTTGTTATGCTGATGGGCGGGATGTAAATTGCCAACTGCCTCACTGGAGGAGTGCATTCCGTTCCCTAAAACAAGTAAACAACAGAGCTACAGAGCCAAGGGCACTTCCAGTCTAGGGAATATACCTTGGGAAAACTGAAAATCAATAAGACAAAGCCACCCCCAAAATTAGGGCTGCACTGCTTACAAGAACCTCAACTTGGGTACACCTTTAATATCCCAGGAAATATAAAAATGGTCCAAAAAACTGTGGTATTTATGTACGATGGAATATCCCTCAGCCATGAAATCAATGTCAAAAGACCAGGAGCAGCAAAGTGAGTGGATTCATGTACGATGATTCTAAGTGAAATAAGTCACACAGAAAAAGAAACTTATCATAAGATATCACTTATGAAGATCCTGTAAACATGGCTACACATGAACTGAGTTAGGAAAGAGAACAGAGTCTCACATTTAGAAAACACTCTTATGCCTGCTTAAGGGGAAAGGAGAGGTGGGGTGAAGCATAAAACCAGAGTTTGATATAAGCACAGGTACAATTGCTAAAACCAACTGTGGAATAGAGAAGACCTACACCTTCCTCAGTGAAAGGGACTCAAAACCCCATATTTCCCGCAGAGAAATAGATCTGACTAGTAAGTATCTTAAAACCTATGTATTGATATGTCTCTGTAAGGGAATCAAGTGTGTCTAGACTGGCATAAACATGGCAGCGAGAATCAGCTCAAACCCACTATAAAAAGGAATTTCAAAAACAAAACCAAAAAACAGGGAAATTCTTTCCATTTCCTTCAGGGTCTCTGATGAAACCTGGAATGACCCTATCTACAATGACAGCTGGATGTGGCATAAGGCTGGACACTTGGGACTGAGAGGATTGGTGAGACTGGGTGAGCAAATGCAGAAACTTTAAAGCAAAAATGCATGGCCCCCATTCCATGGGTCCAAACTCTCCATGTTGAAGGGAATATTACTACAGCTATAACATGTACGGGAAACCTAGAGAATGGACACACTGTGAATACAAAAGGTTTCTAAAACTCAACGAGTAGTCCCTCTCCTGGTGCTCCGGTTTGACTTTCCAACTGCTTTACTATCAATCTCCCAACTTGGAGAGACAACCCCTTTAACCTGCTGGTTCGCAGAGGTTGCCAATTTGGCAGAGGATGGAAGGGAAGAGAGAGAACCAATGAGAGAGTAGCTGTTAGGCATTTGGCCGGGCACATGTCACTCTAATTTCCTGGCAGGAAGAAGAATTAACCAGAGTCTCAGTCACCCACCGGGAACCAGTATAGTTCCTGAACCAAAATTTTGGACTTGCGTACAGCTCACAAAAATGAGTTGAAAAATGGAGCTCAGGGGCACAGCAATTCACAAACAGGGAGAGTAATAAAGGACAACTATCGTCCAATAATCTGTTGAGGGAAGGCAACGAGGCGGACTTGAAAGCGAAGCAGAATAGCAGGAAACAGATTTCAAGAGGTACGTTGGAATCGCCTTTAAAGCACAGGAAGAGGGGCACAACTTCGACAATGACGCAGTTGGCCATAAAGGGCGTATGCGTTTTCTCCTCAATATATTCAGGAGAAAACGCATACGCCCTTTTTGGCCAAGCAAGCACGCGGGCAATGCAAATCTGCACTACAAAGAAGTATCACTTCGCACCGGTCAAAAGGGATATCCACGAAATGTGTAAAAACCAGAAAGACAAGACAGGCCCTGGAGAACAGGGAGCCTTGTTATGCTGATGGGCGGGATGTAAATTGCCAACTGCCTCACTGGAGGAGTGCATTGTGTTCCCTAAAACAAGTAAACAACAGAGCTACAGAGCCAAGGGCACTTCCAGTCTAGGGAATATACCTTGGGAAAACTGAAAATCAATAACACAGAGCCACCCCCCAAATTAGGGCTGCACTGCTTAGAAGAACCTCAACTTGGGTACACCTTAAATATCCCAGGAAATATAAAATCGGTTCAAAAAACTGTGGTATTTATGTACGATGGAATATCCCTCAGCCATGAAATCAATGTCAAAAGACTAGGAGCAGCAAAGTGAGTGGATTCAGGTACGATGATTCTAAGTGAAATAAGTCACACAGAAAAAGAAACTTATTATAAGATATCACTTATGAAGATCCTGAAAACATGGCTACACATGAACTGAGTTAGGAAAGAGAACGGAATCTCACATTTAGAAAACACTCTTATGCCTGCTTAAGGGGAAAGGAGAGGTGCGGTGATGCATAAAACCAGAGTTTGATATAAGCACAGGTACAATTGCTAAAACCAACTGTGGAATAGACAAGACCTACACCTTCCTCAGTGAAAGGGACTCAAAACCCCATATTTCCCACAGAGGAATAGATCTGACTACAAAGAATCTTAAAACCTATATATTGATATGTCTCTGTAAGGGAATCAGGTGTGTCTAGACTGGCATGAACATGGCAGCGAGAATCAGCTAAAACCCACACTAAAAAGGAATTTCAAACAAAAAACCAAAAAACAGGGAAATTCTTTCCATTTCCTTCAGGGTCTCTGATGAAACTTGGAATGACCCTATCTATAATGACAGCTGGATGTGGCATAAGGCTGGACACTTGGGACTGAGAGGATTGCTGAGATTGGGTGAGCAAATGCAGACCCTTTAAAGCAAAAATGCATGGCCCCCATTCCATGGGTCCCAACTCTCCATTTTGAAGGGAATATTACTACAGCTATAACGTGTACGGGAAACCTAGAGAATGGACACACTGTGAATACAAAAGGTTTCTAAAACTCAACGAGTAGTCCCTCTCCTGGTGCTCCGGTTTGACTTTCCAACTGCTTTACTATCAATCTCCCAACTTGGAGAGACAACCCCTTTAACCTCCTGGTTCGCAGAGGTTGCCAATTTGGCAGAGGATGGAAGGGAAGAGGGAGAACCAATGAGAGAGTAGCTGTTAGGCATTTGGACGGGCACATGTCACTCTAATTTCCCGGCAGGAAGAAGAATTAACCAGAGTCTCAGCCACCCACCGGGAACCAGTATAGGTCCTGAACCAAAATTTTGGACTTGCGTACAGCTCCCAAAAAACGAGTTGAAAAATGGATCTCAGGGGCACAGCAATTCACAAACTGGCAGAGTAATAAAGGACAACTATCGTCCAAAAATCTGTTGAGGGAAGGCAAGGAGGCGGACTTGAAAGCGAGGCAGAATAGCAGGAAACAGATTTTAAGAGGTACGTTGGAATCGCCTTTAAAGCACAGGCAGAGGGGCACAACTTCGACAATGACGCACTTGGCCAAAAAGGGCGTATGCGTTTTCTCCTGAATATATTCAGGAGAAAACGCATACGCCCTTTTTGGCCAAGCAAGCACGCGGGCAATGCAAATCTGCACTACAAAGAAGTATCACTTCCCACCGGTCAAAAGGGACATCCACGAAATGTGTAAAAACCAGAAACGCAAGACAGGCCCTGGAGAACAGGGAGCCTTGTTATGCTGATGGGCGAGATGTAAATTGCCAACTGCCTCACTGGAGGAGTGCATTGCGTTCCCTAAAACAAGTAAACAACAGAGCTACAGAGCCAAGGGCACTTCCAGTCTAGGGAATATACCTTGGGAAAACTGAAAATCAATAAGACAGAGCCACCCCCAAAATTAGGGCTGCACTGCTTACAAGAACCTCAACTTGGGTACACCTTAAATATCCCAGGAAATATGAAAACGGTTCAAAAATCTGTGGTATTTATGTACGATGGAATATCCCTCAGCCATGAAATCAATGTCAAAAGACCAGGAGCAGCAAAGTGAGTGGATTCAGGTACGATGATTCTAAGTGAAATAAGTCACACAGAAAAAGAAACTTATCATAAGATATCACTTATGAAGATCCTGTAAACATGGCTACACATGAACTGAGTTAGGAAAGAGAACAGAGTCTCACATTTAGAAAACACTCTTATGCCTGCTTAAGGGTAAAGGAGACGTGGGGTGATGCATAAAAGCAGTGTTTGATATTAGCACAGGTACCATTGCTAAAACCAACTGTGGAATAGACAAGACCTACACCTTCCTCAGTGAAAGGGATTCAAAACACCATATTTCCCGCAGAGGAATAGATCTGACTAGTAAGAATCTTAAAACCTATATATTGATATGTCTCTGTAAGGGAATCAAGTGTGTCTAGGTTGGCATAAACATGGCAGCAAGAATCAGCTCAAACCCACTATAAAAAGGAATTTCAAAAACAAAACCTAAAAACAGGGAAATTCTTTCCATTTCCTTCAGGGTCTCTGATGAAACCTGGAATGACCCTATATACAATGACAGCTGGATGTGCCATAAGGCTGGACACTTGGGACTGTGAGGATTGGTGAGATTGGGTGAGCAAATGCAGACCCTTTAAAGCAAAAATGCATGGCCCCCATTCTATGGGTCCCAACTCTCCATGTTGAAGGGAATATTACTACAGCTATAACATGTACGGGAAACCTAGAGAATGGACACACTGTGAATACAAAAGGTTTCTAAAACTCAACGAGTATTCCCTCTCCTGGTGCTCCGGTTTGACTTTCCAACTGCTTTACTATCAATCTCCCAACTTGGAGAGACAACCCCTTTAACCTCCTGGTTCGCAGAGGTTGCCAATTTGGCAGAGGATGGAAGGGAAGAGAGAGAACCAATGAGAGAGTAGCTGTTAGGCATTTGGACGGGCACATGTCACTCTAATTTCCCGGCAGGAAGAAGAATTAACCAGAGTCTCAGCCACACACCGGGATCTAGTATAGGTCCTGAACCAAAATTTTGGACTTGCGTACAGCTCCCAAAAAACGAGTTGAAAAATGGAGCTCAGGGGCACAGCAATTCACAAACTGGCAGAGTAATAAAGGAGAACAATCGTCCAAAAATCTGTTGAGGGAAGGCAGCGAGGCGGACTTGAAAGCGAGGCAGAATAGCAGGAAAAAGATTTCAAGAGGTACGTTGGAATCGCCTTTAAAGCACAGGAAGAGGGGCACAACTTCGACAATGACACACTTGGCCATAAAGTGCGTATGCGTTTTCTCCTGAATATATTCAGGAGAAAACGCATACGCCCTTTTTGGCGAAGCAAGCACGCGGGCAATGCAAATCTGCACTACAAAGAAGAATCACTTCCCACCGGTCAAAAGGGACATCCACAAAATGTGTAAAAACCAGAAAGGCAAGACAGGCCCTGGAGAACAGGGAGCCTTGTTATGCTGATGGGCGGGATGTAAATTGCCAACTGCCTCACTGGAGGAATGCATTCCGTTCCCTAAAACAAGTAAACAACAGAGCTACAGAGCCAAGGGCACTTCCAGTCTAGGGAATATACCTTGGGAAAACTGAAAATCAAAAAGACAGAGCCACCCCCAAAATTAGGGCTGCACTGCTTACAAGAACCTCAACTTGGGTACACCTTAAATATCCCAGGAAATATAAAAATGGTTCAAAAAACTGTGGTATTTATGTACGATGGAATATCCCTCAGCCATGAAATCAATGTCATAAGACCAGGAGCAGCAAACTGAGTGGATTCATGTACGATGATTCCAAGTGAAATAAGTCACACAGAAATAGAAACTTATCATAAGATATCACTTATGAAGATCCTGTAAACATGGTTACACATGAACTGAGTTAGGAAAGAGAACAGAGTCTCACATTTAGAAAACACTCTTATGCCTGCTTAAGGGGAAAGGAGACGTGGGGTGATGCATAAAACCAGAGTTTGATATAAGCACAGGTACCATTTCTAAAACCAACTGTGGAATAGACAAGACCTACACCTTCCTCAGTGAAAGGGACTCAAAACCCCATATTTCCCCCAGAGGAATAGATCTGACTAGTAAGAATATTAAAACCTATGTATTGATATGTCTCTGTAAGGGAATCAAGTGTGTCTAGACTGGCATAAACATGGCAGCGAGAATCAGCTCAAACCCACTATAAAAAGGAATTTCAAAAGCAAAACCAAAAAACAGGGAAATTCTTTCCATTTCCTCCCGGGTCTCTGATGAAACCTGGAATGACCCTATCTACAATGACAGCTGGATGTGGCATAAGGCTGGACACTTGGGACTGAGAGGATTGGTGAGATTGGGTGAGCAAATGCAGACCCTTTAAAGCAAAAATGCATGGCCCCCATTCCATGGGTCCCAACTCTCCATGTTGAAGGGAATATTACTACAGCTATAACATGTACGGGAAACCTAGAGAATGGACACACTGTGAATACAAAAGGTTTCTAAAACTCAACGAGTAGTACCTCTCCTGGTGCTCCGGTTTGACTTTCCAACTGCTTTACTATCAATCTCCCAACTTGGAGAGACAACCCCTTTAACCTGCTGGTTCGCAGAGGTTGCCAATTTGGCAGAGGATGGAAGGGAAGAGAGAGAACCAATGAGAGAGTAGCTGTTAGGCATTTGTACGGGCACATGTCACTCTAATTTCCCGGCAGGAAGAAGAATTAACCAGAGTCTCAGTCACCCACCGGGAACCAGTATAGGTCCTGAACCAAAATTTTGGACTTGCGTACAGCTCACAAAAATGAGTTGAAAAATGGAGCTCAGGGGCACAGCAATTCACAAACTGGCAGAGTAATAAAGGACAACTATCGTCCAATAATCTGTTGAGGGAAGGCAACGAGGCGGACTTGAAAGCGAAGCAGAATAGCAGGAAACAGATTTCAAGAGGTACGTTGGAATCGCCTTTAAAGCACAGGAAGAGGGGCACAACTTCGACAATGACGCAGTTGGCCATAAAGGGCGTATGCGTTTTCTCCTGAATATATTCAGGAGAAAACGCATATGCCCTTTTTGGCCAAGCAAGCACGCGGGCAATGCAAATCTGCACTACAAAGAAGTATCACTTCCCACCGGTCAAAAGGGACATCCACGAAATGTGTAAAAACCAGAAAGGCAAGACAGGCCCTGGAGAACAGGGAGCCTTGTTATGCTGATGGGCGGGATGTAAATTGCCAACTGCCTCACTGGAGGAGTGCATTGCGTTCCCTAAAACAAGTAAACAACAGAGCTACAGAGCCAAGGGCACTTCCAGTCTAGGGAATATACCTTGGGAAAACTGAAAATCAATAAGACAGATCCACCCCCAAATTTAGGGCTGCACTGCTTACAAGAACCTCAACTTGTGTACACCTTAAATATCCCAGGAAATATAAAAATGGTTCAAAAATCTGTGGTATTTATGTACGATGGAATATCCCTGCGCCATGAAATCAATGTCAAAAGACCAGGAGCAGCAAAGTGAATGGATTCAGGTACGATGATTCTAAGTGAAATAAGTCACACAGAAAAAGAAACTTATCATAAGATATCACTTATGAAGATCCTGAAAACATGGCTACACATGAACTGAGTTAGGAAAGAGAACAGAATCTCACATTTAGAAAACACTCTTATGCCTGCTTAAGGGGAAAGGAGAGGTGGGGTGATGCATAAAACCAGAGTTTGATATAAGCACAGGTACCATTGCTAAAACCAACTGTGGAATAGACAAGACCTACACCTTCCTCAGTGAAAGGGACTCAAAACCCCATATTTCCCGCAGAGAAATAGATCTGACTAGTAAGAATCTTAAAACCTATGTATTGATATGTCTCTGTAAGGGAATCAAGTGTGTCTAGACTGGCATAAACATGGCAGCGAGAATCAGCTCAAACCCACTATAAAAAAGAATTTCAAAAACAAAACCAAAAAACAGGGAAATTCTTTCCATTTCCTTCAGGGTCTCTGATGAAACCTGGAATGACCCTATCTACAATGACAGCTGGATGTGGCATAAGGCTGGACACTTGGGACTGAGAGGATTGGTGAGATTGGGTGAGCAAATGCAGACCCTTTAAAGCAAAAATGCATGGCCCCCATTCCATGGGTCCCAACTCTCCATGTTGAAGGGAATATTACTACAGCTATAACATGTACGGGAAACCTAGAGAATGGACACACTGTGAATACAAAAGGTTTCTAAAACTCAACGAGTAGTCCCTCTCCTGGTGCTCCGGTTTGACTTTCCAACTGCTTTACTATCAATCTCCCAACTTGGAGAGACAACCCCTTTAACCTGCTGGTTCGCAGAGGTTGCCAATATGGCAGAGGATGGAAGGGAAGAGAGAGAAGCAATGAGAGAGTAGCTGTTAGGCATTTGGACGGGCACATGTCACTCTAATTTCCCGGCAGGAAGAAGAATTAACCAGAGTCTCAGTCACCCACCGGGAACCAGTATAGGTCCTGAACCAAAATTTTGGACTTGCGTACAGCTCACAAAAATGAGTTGAAACATGGAGCTCAGGGGCACAGCAATTCACAAACTGGCAGAGTAATAAAGGACAACTATCGTCCAATAATCTGTTGAGGGTAGGCAACGAGGCGGACTTGAAAGCGAAGCAGAATAGCAGGAAACAGATTTCAAGAGGTACGTTGGAATCGCCTTTAAAGCACAGGAAGAGGGGCACAAATTCGACAATGACGCACTTGGCCATAAAGGGCGTATGCGTTTTCTCCTGAATATATTCAGGAGAAAACGCATACGCCCTTTTTGGCCAAGCAAGCACGCGGGCAATGCAAATCTGCACTACAAAGAAGTATCACTTCCCACCGGTCAAAAGGGACATCCACGAAATGTGTAAAAACCAGAAAGGCAAGACAGGCCCTGGAGAACAGGGAGCCTTGTTATGCTGATGGGCGGGATATAAATTGCCAACTGCCTCACTGGAGGAGTGCATTGCATTCCCCAAAACAAGTAAACAACAGAGCTACAGAGCCAAGGGCACTTCCAGTCTAGGGAATATACCTTGGGAAAACTGAAAATCAATAAGACAGATCCAGCCCCAAATTTAGGGCTGCACTGCTTACAAGAATCTCAACTTGTGTACACCTTAAATATCCCAGGAAATATAAAAACCGTTCAAAAAATTGTGGTGTTTATGTACGATGGAATATCCCTGCGCCATGAAATCAATGTCAAAAGACCAGGAGCAGCAAAGTGAATGGATTCAGGTACGATGATTCTAAGTGAAATAAGTCACAGAGAAAAAGAAACTTATCATAAGATATCACTTATGAAGATCCTGAAAACATGGCTACAGATGAACTGAGTTAGGAAAGAGAACAGAATCTCACATTTAGAAAACACTCTTATGCCTGCTTAAGGGGAAAGGAGAGGTGGGGTGATGCATAAAACCAGAGTTTGATATAAGCACAGGTACAATTGCTAAAACCAACTGTGGAATAGACAAGACCTACACCTTCCTCAGTGAAAGGGACTCAAAACCCCATATTTCCCGCAGAGAAATAGATCTGACTAGTAAGAATCTTAAAACCTATGTATTGATATGTCTCTGTAAGGGAATCAAGTGTGTCTAGACTGGCATAAACATGGCAGCGAGAATCAGCTCAAACCCACTATAAAAAGGAATTTCAAAAACAAAACCAAAAAACAGGGAAATTCTTTCCATTTCCTTCAGGGTCTCTGATGAAACCTGGAATGACCCTATCTACAATGACAGCTGGATGTGGCATAAGGCTGGACACTTGGGACTGAGAGGATTGGTGAGACTGGGTGAGCAAATGCAGAACCTTTAAAGCAAAAATGCATGGCCCCCATTCCATGGGTCCAAACTCTCCATGTTGAAGGGAATATTACTACAGCTATAACATGTACGGGAAACCTAGAGAATGGATACACTCTGAATACAAAAGGTTTCTAAAACTCAACGAGTAGTCCCTCTCCTGGTGCTCCGGTTTGACTTTCCAACTGCTTTACTATCAATCTCCCAACTTGGAGAGACAACCCCTTTAACCTGCTGGTTCGCAGAGGTTGCCAATTTGGCAGAGGATGGAAGGGAAGAGAGAGATCCAATGAGAGAGTAGCTGTTAGGCATTTGGCCGGGCACATGTCACTCTAATTTCCCGGCAGGAAGAAGAATTAACCAGATTCTCAGTCACCCACCGGGAACCAGTATAGTTCCTGAAACAAAATTTTGGTCTTGCGTACAGCTCACAAAAATGAGTTGAAAAATGGAGCTCAGGGGCACAGCAATTCACAAACTGGCAGAGTAATAAAGGACAACTATCTTCCAAAAATCTGTTGAGGGAAGGCAACGAGGCGGACTTGAAAGCGAGGCAGAATAGCAGGAAACAGATTTCAAGAGGTACGTTGGAATCGCCTTTAAAGCACAGGAAGAGGGGCACAACTTCGACAATGACGCAGTTGGCCATAAAGGGCGTATGCGTTTTCTCCTGAATATATTCAGGAGAAAACGCATACGCCCTTTTTGGCCAAGCAAGCACGCGGGCAATGCAAATCTGCACTACAAAGAAGTATCACTTCCCACCGGTCAAAAGGGACATCCACAAAATGTGTAAAAACCAGAAAGGCAAGACAGGCCCTGGAGAACAGGGAGCCTTGTTATGATGATGGGCAGGATGTAAATTGCCAACTGCCTCACTGGAGGAGTGCATTCCGTTCCCTAAAACAAGTAAACAACAGAGCTACAGAGCCAAGGGCACTTCCAGTCTAGGGAATATACCTTGGGAAAACTGAAAATCAATAAGACAGAGCCACCCACAAAATTAGGGCTGCACTGCTTACAAGAACCTCAACTTGGGTACAACTTAAATATCCCAGGAAATATAAAAACGGTTCAAAAAACTGTGGTATTTATGTACGATGGAATATCCCTCAGCCATGAAATCAATGTCAAAAGACCAGGAGCAGCAAAGTGAGTGGATTCAGGTACGATGATTCTAAGTGAAATAAGTCACACAGAAAAAGAAACTTATCATAAGATATCACTTATGAAGATCCTGTAAACATGGCTACACATGAACTGAGTTAGGAAAGAGAACAGAGTCTCACATTTAGAAAACACTCTTATGCCTGCTTAAGGGGAAAGGAGAGGTGGGGTGATTCATAAAACCAGAGTTTGATATAAGCACACGTACCATTGCTAAAACCAACTGTGGAATAGACAAGACCTACACCTTCCTCAGTGAAAGGGACTCAAAACCCCATATTTCCCACAGAGGAATAGATCTGACTAGAAAGAATCTTAAAACCTATATATTGATATGTCTCTGTAAGGGAATCAAGTGTGTCTAGACTGGCATAAACATGGCAGCGAGAATCAGCTCAAACCCACACTAAAAAGGAATTTCAAAAACAAAACCAAAAAACAGGGAAATTCTTTCTATTTCCTTCAGGGTCTCTGATGAAACCTGGAATGACCCTATCTACAATGACAGCTGGATGTGGCATAAGGCTGGACACTTGGGACTGAGAGGATTGGTGAGATTGGGTGAGCAAATGCAGACTCTTTAAAGCAAAAATGCATGGCCCCCATTCCATGGGTCCCAACTCTCCATGTTGAAGGGAATATTACTACAGCTATAACATGTACGGGAAACCTAGAGAATGGACACACTGTGAATACAAAAGGTTTCTAAAACTCAACGAGTAGTCCCTCTCCTTGTGCTCCGGTTTGACTTTCCAACTGCTTTACTATCAATCTCCCAACTTGGAGAGACAACCCCTTTAACCTCCTGGTTCGCAGAGGTTGCCAATTTGGCAGAGGATGGAAGGGAAGAGGGAGAACCAATGAGAGAGTAGCTGTTAGGCATTTGTACGGGCACATGTCACTCTAATTTCCCGGCAGGAAGAAGAATTAACCAGAGTCTCAGCCACCCACCGGGAACCAGTATAGGTCCTGAACCAAAATTTTGGACTTGCGTACAGCTCCCAAAAAACGAGTTGAAAAATGGAGTTCAGGGGCACAGCAATTCACAAACTGGCAGAGTAATAAAGGACAACTATCTTCCAAAAATCTGTTGAGGGAAGGCAACGAGGCGGACTTGAAAGCGAGGCAGAATAGCAGGAAACAGATTTCAAGAGGTACGTTGGAATCGCCTTTAAAGCACAGGAAGAGGGGCACAACTTCGACAATGACGCACTTGGCCATAAAGTGCGTATGCGTTTTCTCCTGAATATATTCAGGAGAAAACGCATACGCCCTTTTTGGCCAAACAAGCACGCGGGCAATGCAAATCTGCACTACAAAAAAGTATCACTTCCCACCGGTCAAAAGGGACATCCACGAAATGTGTAAAATCCAGAAAGGAAAGACAGGCCCTGGAGAAAAGGGAGCCTTGTTATGCTGATGGGCGGGATGTAAATTGCCAACTGCCTCACTGGAGGAGTGCATTCCGTTCCCTAAAACAAGTAAACAACAGAGCTACAGAGCCAAGGGCACTTCCAGTCTAGGGAATATACCTTGGGAAAACTGAAAATCAATAAGACAGAGCCACCCCCAAAATTAGGGCTGCACTGCTTACAAGAACCTCAACTTGGGTACACCTTAAATATCCCAGGAAATATAAAAACGGTTCAAAAAACTGTGGTATTTATGTACGATGGAATATCCCTCAGCCATGAAATCAATGTCAAAAGACCAGGAGCAGCAAAGTGAGTGGATTCAGGTACGATGATTCTAAGTGAAATAAGTCACACAGAAAAAGAAACTTATCATAAGATATCACTTATGAAGATCCTGTAAACATGGCTACACATGAACTGAGTTAGGAAAGAGAACAGAGTCTCACATTTAGAAAACACTCTTATGCCTGCTTAAGGGGAAAGGAGAGGTGGGGTGATGCATAAAACCAGATTTTGATATAAGCACAGGTACCATTGCTAAAACCAACTGTGGAATAGACAAGACCTACACCTTCCTCAGTGAAAGGGACTCAAAACCCCATATTTCACGCAGAGGAATAGATCTGACTAGTAAGAATCATAAAACCTATATATTGATATGTCTCTCTAAGGGAATCAAGTGTGTCTAGACTGGCATAAACATGGCAGCGAGAATCAGCTCAAACCCACTATAAAAAGGAATTTCAAAAACAAAACCAAAAAACAGGGAAATTCTTTCCATTTCCTTCAGGGTCTCTGATGAAACCTGGAATGACCCTATCTACAATGACAGCTGGATGTGGCATAAGGCTGGACACTTGGGACTGAGAGGATTGGTGAGATTGGGTGAGCAAATGCAGACCCTTTAAAGCAAAAATGAATGGCCCCCATTCCATGGGTCCCAACTCTCCATGTTGAAGGGAATATTACTACAGCTATAACATGTACGGGAAACCTAGAGAATGGACACACTGTGAATACAAAAGGTTTCTAAAACTCAACGAGTATTCCCTCTCCTGGAGCTCCGGTTTGACTTTCCAACTGCTTTACTATCAATCTCCCAACTTGGAGAGACAACCCCTTTAACCTCCTAGTTCGCAGAGGTTGCCAATTTGGCAGAGGATGGAAGGGAAGAGGGAGAACCAATGAGAGAGTAGCTGTTAGGCATTTGGACGGGCACATGTCACTCTAATTTCCCGGCAGGAAGAAGAATTAACCAGAGTCTCAGCCACCCACCGGGAACCAGTATAGGTCCTGAACCAAAATTTTGGACTTGCGTACAGCTCCCAAAAAACGAGTTGAAAAATGGAGCTCAGGGGCACAGCAATTCACAAACTGGCAGAGTAATAAAGGACAACTATCGTCCAAAAATCTGTTGAGGGAAGGCAACGAGGCGGACTTGAAAGCGAGGCAGAATAGCAGGAAACAGATTTCAAGAGGTACGTTGGAATCGCCTTTAAAGCACAGGAAGAGGGGCACAACTTCGACAATGACGCACTTGGCCATAAAGGGCGTATGCGTTTTCTCCTGAATATATTCAGGAGAAAATGCATACGCCCTTTTTGGCCAAGCAAGCACGCGGGCAATGCAAATCTGCACTACAATGAAGTATCACTTCCCACCGGTCAAAAGGGACATCCACGAAATGTGTAAAAACCAGAAAGGCAAGACAGGCCCTGGAGAACAGGGAGCCTTGTTATGCTGATGGGCGGGATGTAAATTGCCAACTGCCTCACTGGAGGAGTGCATTCCGTTCCCTAAAACAAGTAAACAACAGAGCTACAGAGCCAAGGGCACTTCCAGTCTAGGGAATATAGCTTGGGAAAACTGAAAATCAATAAGACAGAGTCACCCCCAAAATTAGGGCTGCACTGCTTACAAGAACCTCAACTTGGGTACACCTTAAATATCCCAGGAAATATAAAAACGGTTCAAAAAACTGTGGTATTTATATACGATGGAATATACCTCAGCCATGAAAACAATGTCAAAAGACCAGGAGCAGCAAAGTGAGTGGATTCAGGTACGATGATTCTAAGTGAAATAAGTCACACAGAAAAAGAAACTTATCATAAGATATCACTTATGAAGATCCTGTAAACATGGCTACACATGAACTGAGTTAGGAAAGAGAACAGAGTCTCACATTTAGAAAACACTCTTATGCCTGCTTAAGGGGAAAGGAGAGGTGGGGTGATGCATAAAACCAGAGTTTGATATAAGCACAGGTACCATTGCTAAAACCAACTGTGGAATAGACAAGACCTACACCTTCCTCAGTGAAAGGGACTCAAAACCCCATATTTCCCGCAGAGGAATAGATCTGACTAGTAAGAATCTTAAAACCTATATATTGATATGTCTCTGTAAGGGAATCAAGTGTGTCTAGACTGGCATAAACATGGCAGCGTGAATGAGCTCAAACCAACTATAAAAATGAATTTCAAAAACAAAACGAAAAAACAGGGAAATTCATTCCATTTCCTTCAGGGTCTCTGATGAAACCTGGAATGACCCTATCTACAATGACAGCTGGATGTGGCATAAGGCTGGACACTTGGGACTGAGAGGATTGGTGAGATTGGGTGAGCAAATGCAGAACCTTTAAAGCAAAAATGCATGGCCCCCATTCCATGGGTCCCAACTCTCCAGGTTGTAGGGAATATTACTACAGCTATAACATGTACGGGAAACCTAGAGAATGGACACACTGTGAAAACAAAAGGTTTCTAAAACTCAACGAGTAGTCCCTCTCCTGGTGCTCCGGTTTGACTTTCCAACTGCTTTACTATCAATCTCCCAACTTGGAGAGACAACCCCTTTAACCTCCTGGTTTGCAGAGGTTGCCAATTTGGCAGAGGATGGAAGGGAAGAGGGAGAACCAATGAGAGAGTAGCTGTTAGGCATTTGGACAGGCTCATGTCACTCTAATTTCCCGGCAGGAAGAAGAATTAACCAGAGTCTCAGCCACCCACCGGGAACCAGCATAGGTCCTGAACCAAAATTTTGGACTTGTGTATAGCTCACAAAAAACGAGTTGAAAAATGGAGCTGATGGGCACAGCAATTCACAAACTGGCAGAGTAATAAAGGACAACTATCGTCCAAAAATCTGTTGAGGGAAGGCAACGAGGTGGACTTGAAAGCGAGGCAGAATAGCAGGAAACAGATTTCAAGAGGTACGTTGGAATCGCCTTTAAAGCACAGGAAGAGGGGCACAACTTCGACAATGACGCACTTGGCCAAAAAGGGCGTATGCGTTTTCTCCTGAATATATTCAGGAGAAAACGCATACGCCCTTTTTGGCCAAGCAAGCACGCGGGCAATGCAAATCTGCACTACAAAGAAGAATCACTTCCCACCGGTCAAAAGGGACATCCACAAAATGTGTAAAAACCAGAAAGGCAAGACAGGCCCTGGAGAACAGGGAGCCTTGTTATGCTGATGGGCGGGATGTAAATTGCCAACTGCCTCACTGGAGGAGTGCATTCCGTTCCCTAAAACAAGTAAACAACAGAGCTACAGAGCCAAGGGCACTTCCAGTCTAGGGAATATACCTTGGGAAAACTGAAAATCAATAAGACAGAGCCACCCCCAAAATTAGGGCTACACTGCTTACAAGAACCTCAACTTGGGTACACCTTAAATATCCCAGGAAATATAAAAATGGTTCAAAAAACTGTGGTATTTATGTACGATGGAATATCCCTCAGCCATGAAATCAATGTCAAAAGACCAGGAGCAGCAAAGTGAGTGGATTCAGGTACGATGATTCTAAGTGAAATAAGTCACACAGAAAAAGAAACTTATCATAAGATATCACTTATGAAGATCCTGTAAACATGGCTACACATGAACTGAGTTAGGAAAGAGAACAGAGTCTCACATTTAGAAAACACTCTTATGCCTGCTTAAGGGGAAAGGAGAGGTGGGGTGATGCATAAAACCAGATTTTGTTATAAGCACAGGTACCTTTGCTAAAACCAACTGTGGAATAGATAAGACCTACACCTTCCTCAGTGAAAGGGACTCAAAACCCCATATTTCCCACAGAGGAATAGATCTGACTAGTAAGAATCTTAAAACCTATATATTGATATGTCCCTGTAAGGGAATCAAGTGTGTCTAGACTGGCATAAACATGGCAGCGAGAATCAGCTCAAACCCACTATAAAAAGGAATTTCAAAAACAAAACCAAAAAACAGGGAAATTCTTTCCATTTCCTTCAGGGTCTCTGATGAAACCTGGAATGACCCTATCTACAATGACAGCTGGATGTGGCATAAGGCTGGACACTTGGGACTGAGAGGATTGGTGAGATTGGGTGAGCAAATGCGGACCCTTTAAAGCAAAAATGCATGGCCCCCATTCCATGGGTCCCAACTCTCCATGTTGAAGGGAATATTACTAGAGCTATAACATGTACGGGAAACCTAGAGAATGGACACACTGTGAATACAAAAGGTTTCTAAAACTCAACGAGTAGTCCCTCTCCTGGTGCTCCGGTTTGACTTTCCAACTGCTTTACTATCAATCTCCCAACTTGGAGAGACAACCCCTTTAACCTCCTGGTTCGCAGAGGTTGCCAATTTGGCAGAGGATGGAAGGGAAGAGGGAGAACCAATGAGAGAGTAGCTGTTAGGCATTTGGACGGGCACATGTCACTCTAATTTCCCGGCAGGAAGAAGAATTAACCAGAGTCTCAGCCACCCACCGGGAACCAGTATAGGTCCTGAACCAAAATTTTGGACTTGCGTAGAGCTCCCAAAAAACGAGTTGAATAATGGAGCTCAGGGGCACAGCAGTTCACAAACTGGCAGAGTAATAAAGGACAACTATCGTGCAAAAATCTGTTGAGGGAAGGCAACAAGGCGGACTTGAAAGCGAGGCAGAATAGCAGGAAACAGATTTCAAGAGGTACGTTGGAATCGCCTTTAAAGCACAGGAAGAGGGGCACAACTTCGACAATGACGCACTTGGCCAAAACGGGCGTATGCGTTTTTTCCTGAATATATTCAGGAGAAAACGCATACGCCATTTTTGGCCAAGCAAGCACGCGGGCAATGCAAATCTGCACTACAAAGAAGTATCACTTCCCACCGGTCAAAAGGGACATCCAAGAAATGTGTAAAAACCAGAAAGGCAAGACAGGCCCTGGAGAACAGGGAGCCTTGTTATGATGATGGGCGAGATGTAAATTGCCAACTGCCTCACTGGAGGAGTGCATTGCGTTCCCTAAAACAAGTAAACAACAGAGCTACAGAGCCAAGGGCACTACCAGTCTAGGGAATATACCTTGGGAAAACTGAAAATCAATAAGACAGAGCCACCCCCAAAATTAGGGCTGCACTGCTTACAAGAACCTCAACTTGGGTACACCTTAAATATCCCAAGAAATATAAAAACGGTTCAAAAAACTGTGGTATTTATGTACGATGGAATATCCCTCAGCCATGAAATCAATGTCAAAAGACCAGGAGCAGCAAAGTGAGTGGATTCAGGTACTATGATTCTAAGTGAAATAAGTCACACAGAAAAAGAAACTTATCATAAGATATCACTTATGAAAATCCTGTAAACATGGCTACACATGAACTGAGTTAGGAAAGAGAACAGAGTCTCACATTTAGAAAACACTCTTATGCCTGCTTAAGGGGAAAGGAGACGTGGGGTGATGCATAAAACCAGAGTTTGATATAAGCACAGGTACCATTTCTAAAACCAACTGTGGAATAGACAAGACCTACACCTTCCTCAGTGAAAGGGACTCAAAATCCCATATTTCCGGCAGAGGAATAGATCTGACTAGTAAGAATCTTAAAACCTATGTATGGATATGTCTCTGTAAGGGAATCAAGTGTGTCTAGACTGGCATAAACATGGCAGTGAGAATCAGCTCAAACACACTATAAAAAGGAATTTCAAACACAAAACCAAAAAACAGGGAAATTCTTTCCATTTCCTTCAGGGTCTCTGATGAAACCTGGAATGACCCTATCTACAATGACAGCTGGATGTGGCATAAGGCTGGACACTTGGGACTGAGAGGATTGGTGAGATTGGGTGAGCAAATGCAGACCCTTTAAATCAAAAATGCATGGCCCCCATTCCATGGGTCCCAACTCTCCAAGTTGAAGGGAATATTACTACAGCTATAACATGTACGGGAAACCTAGAGAAAGGACACACTGTGAATACAAAAGGTTTCTAAAACTCAACGAGTAGACCCTCTCCTGGTGCTGCGGTTTGACTTTCCAACTGCTTTACTATCAATCTCCCAACTTGGAGAGACAACCCCTTTAACCTCCTGGTTCGCAGAGGTTGCCAATTTGGCAGAGGATGGAAGGGAAGAGGGAGAACCAATGAGAGAGTAGCTGTTAGGCATTTGGACGGGCACATGTCACTCTAATTTCCCGGCAGGAAGAAGAATTAACCAGAGTCTCAGTCACCCACCGGGAACCAGTATAGGTCCTGAACCAAAATTTTGGACTTGCGTACAGCTCACAAAAAATGAGTTGCAAAATGGAGCTCAGGGGCACAGCAATTCACAAACTGGCAGAGTAATAAAGGACAACTATCGTCCAAAAATCTGTTGAGGGAAGGCAACGAGGCGGACTTGAAAGCGAGGCAGAATAGCAGGAAACAGATTTCAAGAGGTACGTTGGAATCGCCTTTAAAGCACAGGAAGAGGGGCACAACTTCGACAATGACGCACTTGTCCATAAAGGGCGTATGCGTTTTCTCCTGAATATATTCAGGAGAAAACGCATACGCCCTTTTTGGCCAAGCAAGCACGCGGGCAATGCAAATCTGCACTACAAAGAAGTATCACTTCCCACCGGTCAAAAGGGACATCCACAAAATGTGTAAAAACCAGAAAGGCAAGACAGGCCCTGGAGAACAGGGAGCCTTGTTATGCTGATGGGCGGGATGTAAATTGCCAACTGCCTCACTGGAGGAGTGCATTGCGTTCCCTAAAACAAGTAAACAACAGAGCTACAGAGCCAAGGGCACTTCCAGTCTAGGGAATATACCTTGGGAAAACTGAAAATCAATAAGACAGAGCCACCCCCAAAAGTAGGGCTTCACTACTTACAAGAACCTCAACTTGGGTACACCTTAAATATCACAGGAAATATAAAAATGGTTCAAAAAACTGTGGTATTTATATACGATGGAATATCCCTCAGCCATGAAATCAATGTCATAAGAGCAGGAGCAGCAAACTGAGTGGATTCATGTACGATGATTCCAAGTGAAATAAGTCACACAGAAATAGAAACTTATCATAAGATATCACTTATGAAGATCCTGTAAACATGGTTACACATGAACTGAGTTAGGAAAGAGAACAGAGTCTCACATTCAGAAAACACTCTTATGCCTGCTTAAGGGGAAAGGAGACGTGGGGTGATGCATAAAACCAGAGTTTGATATAAGCACAGGTACCATTTCTAAAACCAACTGTGGAATAGACAAGACCTACACCTTCCTCAGTGAAAGGGACTCAAAACCCCATATTTCCCCCAGAGGAATAGATCTGACTAGTAAGAATATTAAAACCTATGTATTGATATGTCTCTGTAAGGGAATCAAGTGTGTCTAGACTGGCATAAACATGGCAGCGAGAATCAGCTCAAACCCACTATAAGAAGGAATTTCAAAAGCAAAACCAAAAAACAGGGAAATTCTTTCCATTTCCTTCAGGGTCTCTGATGAATCCTGGAATGACCCTATCTACAATGACAGCTGGATGTGGCATAAGGCTGGACACTTGGGACTGAGAGGATTGGTGAGATTGGGTGAGCAAATGCAGACCCTTTAAAGCAAAAATGCATGGCCCCCATTCCATGGGTCCCAACTCTCCATGTTGAAGGGAATATTACTACAGCTATAACATGTACGGGAAACCTAGAGAATGGACACACTGTGAATACAAAAGGTTTCTAAAACTCAACGAGTAGTCCCTCTCCTGGTGCTCCGGTTTGACTTTCCAACTGCTTTACTATCAATCTCCCAACTTGGAGAGACAACCCCTTTAACCTGCTGGTTCGCAGAGGTTGCCAATTTGGCAGAGAATGGAAGGGAAGAGAGAGAACCAATGAGAGAGTAGCTGTTAGGCATTTGGACGGGCACATGTCACTCTAATTTCCCGGCAGGAAGAAGAATTAACCAGAGTCTCAGCCACCCACCGGGAACGAGTATAGGTCCTGAACCAAAATTTTGGACTTGCGTACAGCTCACAAAAATGAGTTGAAAAATGGAGCTCAGGGGCACAGCAATTCACAAACTGGCAGAGTAATAAAGGACAACTATCGTCCAATAATCTGTTGAGGGAAGGCAACGAGGCGGACTTGAAAGCGAAGCAGAATAGCAGGAAACAGATTTCAAGAGGTAAGTTGGAATCGCCTTTAAAGCACAGGAAGAGGGGCACAACTTCGACAATGACGCAGTTGGCCATAAAGGGCGTATGCGTTTTCTTCTGAATATATTCAGGAGAAAATGCATGCGCCCTTTTTGGCCAAGCAAGCACGCGGACAATGCAAATATGCACTACAAAGAAGTATCACTTCCCACCGGTTAAAAGGGATATCCACGAAATGTGTAAAAACCAGAAAGGCAAGACAGGCCCTGGAGAGCAGGGAGCCTTGTTATTCTGATGGGCGGTATGTAAATTGCCAACTGCCTCACTGGAGGAGTGCATTGCGTTCCCTAAAACAAGTAAACAACAGAGCTACAGAGCCAAGGGCACTTCCAGTCTAGGGAATATACCTTTGGAAAACTGAAAATCAATAACACAGAGCCACCCCCAAAATTAGGGCTGCACTGCTTACAAGAACCTCAAATTGGGTACACCTTAAATATCTCAGGAAATATAAAATCGGTTCAAAAAACTGTGGTATTTATGTACGATGGAATATCCCTCAGCCATGAAATCAATGTCAAAAGACCAGGAGCAGCAAAGTGAGTGGATTCAGGTACGATGATTCTAAGTGAAATAAGTCACACAGAAAAAGAAACTTATCATAAGATATCACTTATGAAGATCCTGAAAACATGGCTACACATGAACTGAGATAGGAAAGAGAACAGAATCTCACATTTGGAAAACACTCTTATGCCTGCTTAAGGGGAAAGGAGAGGTGGGGTGATGCATAAAACCAGAGTTTGATATAAGCACAGGTACAATTGCTAAAACCAACTGTGGAATAGACAAGACCTACACCTTCCTCAGTGAAAGGGACTCAAAACCCCATATTTCCCACAGAGGAATAGATCTGACTAGAAAGAATCTTAAAACCTATATATTGATATGTCTCTGTAAGGGAATCAAGTGTGTCTAGACAGGCATAAACATGGCAGCGAGAATCACCTCAAACCCACACTAAAAAGGAATTTCAAAAACAAAACCAAAAAACAGGGAAATTCTTTCCATTTCCTTCAGGGTCTCTGATGAAACCTGGAATGACCCTATCTATAATGACAGCTGGATGTGGCATAAGGCTGGACACTTGGGACTGAGAGGATTGGTGAGATTGGGTGAGCAAATGCAGACCCTTTAAAGCAAAAATGCATGGCCCCCATTCCATGTGTCCCAACTCTCCATGTTGAAGGGAATATAACTACAGCTATAACATGTACGGGAAAACTAGAGAATGGACACACTGTGAATACAAAAGGTTTCTAAAACTCAACGAGTAGTCCCTCTCCTGGTGCTCCGGTTTGACTTTCCAACTGCTTTACTATCAATCTCCCAACTTGGAGAGACAACCCCTTTAACCTCCTGGTTCGCAGAGGTTGCCAATTTGGCAGAGGATGGAAGGGAAGAGGGAGAACCAATGAGAGAGTAGCTGTTAGGCATTTGGACGGGCACATGCCACTCTAATTTCCCGGCAGGAAGAAGAATTAACCAGAGTCTCAGCCACCCACCGGGAACCAGTATAGGTCCTGAACCAAAATTTTGGACTTGCGTACAGCTCCCAACAAACGAGTTGAAAAATGGAGCTCAGGGGCACACCAATTCACAAACTGGCAGAGTAATAAAGGACAACTATCATCCAAAAATCTGTTGAGGGAAGGCAACGAGGCGGACTTGAAAGCGAGGCAGAATAGCAGGAAACAGATTTCAAGAGGTACGTTGGAATCGCCTTTAAAGCACAGGAAGAGGGGCACAACTTCGACAATGACGCATTTGGCCATAAAGGGCGTATGCGTTTTCTCCTGAATATATTCAGGAGAAAACGTATACGCCCTTTTTGGCCAAGCAAGCACGCGGGCAATGCAAATCTGCACTACAAAGAAGTATCACTTCCCACCGGTCAAAAGGGACATCCACGAAATGTGTAAAAACCAGAAAGCCAAGACAGGCCCTGGAGAACAGGGAGCCTTGTTATGCTGATGGGCGGGATGTAAATTGCCAACTGCCTCACTGGAGGAGTGCATTGCGTTCCCTAAAACAAGTAAACAACAGAGCTACAGAGCCAAGGGCACTTCCAGTCTAGGGAATATACCTTGGGAAAACTGAAAATCAATAAGACAGAGCCAACCCCAAAATTAAGGTGCACTGCTTACAAGAACCTCAACTTGGGTACACCTTAACTATCCCAGGAAATATAAAAATTGTTCAAAAAACTGTGGTATTTATGTACGATGGAATATCCCTCAGCCATGAAATCAATGTCAAAAGACCAGGAGCAGCAAAGTGAGTGGATTCAGGTACGATGATTCTAAGTGAAATAAGTCACACAGAAAAAGAAACTTATCATAAGATATCACTAATGAAGATCCTGTAAACATGGCTACACATGAACTGAGTTAGGAAAGAGAACAGAGTCTCACATTTAGAAAACACTCTTATGCCTGCTTAAGGGGAAAGGAGAGGTGGGGTGATTCATAAAACCAGAGTTTGATATAAGCACAGGTACCATTGCTAAAACCAACTGTGGAATAGACAAGACCTACACCTTCCTCAGTGAATGGGACTCAAAACCCCATATTTCCCACAGAGGAATAGATCTGACTAGAAAGAATCTTAAAACCTATATATTGATATGTCTCTGTAAGGGAATCAAGTGTGTCTAGACTGGCATAACATGGCAGCGAGAATCAGCTCAAACCCACACTAAAAAGGAATTTCAAAAACAAAACCAAAAAACAGGGAAATTCTTTCCATTTCCTTCAGGGTCTCTGATGAAACCTGGAATGACCCTATCTACAATGACAGCTGGATGTGGCATAAGGCTGGACACTTGGGACTGAGAGGATTGGTGAGATTGGGTGAGCAAATGCAGACCCTTTAAAGCAAAAATGCATGGCCCCCATTCCATGGGCCCCAACTCTCCATGTTGAAGGGAATATTACTAGAGCTATAACATGTACGGGAAACCTAGAGAATGGACACACTGTGAATACAAAAGGTTTCTAAAACTCAACGAGTAGGCCCTCTCCTGGTGCTCCGGTTTGACTTTCCAACTGCTTTACTATCAATCTCCCAACTTGGAGAGACAACCCCTTTAACCTCCTGGTTCACAGAGGTTGCCAACTTGGCAGAGGTTGGAAGGGAAGAGGGAGAACCAATGAGAGAGTAGCTGTTAGGCATTTGGACGGGCACATGTCACTCTAATTTCCCGGCAGGAAGAAGAATTAACCAGAGTCTCAGCCACCCACCGGGAACCAGAATAGGTCCTGAACCAAAATTTTGGACTTGCGTACAGCTCCCAAAAAACGAGTTGAAAAATGGAGCTCAGGGGCACAGCAATTCACAAACTGGCTGAGTAATAAAGGACAAATAACGTCCAAAAATCTGTTGAGGGAAGGCAACGAGGCGGACTTGAAAGCGAGGCAGAATAGCAGGAAACAGATTTCAAGAGGTACCTTGGAATCGCCTTTAAAGCACAGGAAGAGGGGCACAACTTCGACAATGACGCACTTGGCCATAAAGTGCGTATGCGTTTTCTCCTGAATATATTCAGGAGAAAACGCATACGCCCTTTTTGGCCAAACAAGCACGCGGGCAATGCAAATCTGCACTACAAAGAAGTATCACTTCCCACCGGTCAAAAGGGACATCCACAAATGTGTAAAAACCAGAAAGGCAAGACAGGCCCTGGAGAACAGGGAGCCTTGTTATGCTGATGGGCGGGTTGTAAATTGCCAACTGCCTCACTGGAGGAGTGCATTCCGTTCCCTAAAACAAGTAAACAACAGAGCTACAGAGCCAAGGGCACTTCCAGTCTAGGGAATATACCTTGGGAAAACTGAAAATCAATAAGACAGAGCCATCCCCAAAATTAGGGCTGCACTGCTTACAAGAACCTCAACTTGGGTACACATTTAATATCCCAGGAAATATAAAAAGGGTTCAAAAAACTGTGGTATTTATGTACGATGGAATATCCCTCAGCCATGAAATCAATGTCAAAAGACCAGGAGCAGCAAAGTGAGTGGATTCAGGTACGATGATTCTAAGTGAAATAAGTCACACAGAAAAAGAAACTTATCATAAGATATCACTTATGAAGATCCTGTACACATGGCTACACATGAACTGAGTTAGGAAAGAGAACAGAGTCTCACATTTAGAAAACACTCTTATGCCTGCTTAAGGGGAAAGGAGAGGTGGGGTGATGCATAAAACCAGTTTTGATATACGCACAGGTACCATTGCTAAAACCAACTGTGGAATAGACAAGACCTACACCTTCCTCAGTGAAAGGGACTCAAAACCCCATATTTCACGCAGAGGAATAGATCTGACTAGTAAGAATCATAAAACCTATATATTGATATGTCTCTTTAAGGGAATCAAGTGTGTCTAGACTGGCATAAACATGGCAGCGTGAATCAGCTCAAACCCACTATAAAAAGGAATTTCAAAAACAAAACCAAAAAACAGGGAAATTCTTTCCATTTCCTTCAGGGTCTCTGATGAAACCTGGAATGACCCTATCTACAATGACAGCTGGATGTGGCATAAGGTTGGACACTTGGGACTGAGAGGATTGGTGAGATTGGGTGAGCAAATGCAGACGCTTTAAAGCAAAAATGCATGGCCCCCATTCCATGGGTCCCAACTCTCCATGTTGAAGGGAATATTACTACAGCTATAACATGTACGGGAAATCTAGAATGGACACACTGTGAATACAAAAGGTTTCTAAAACTCAACGAGTAGTCCCTCTCCTGGAGCTCCAGTTTGACTTTCCAACTGCTTTACTATCAATCTCCCAACTTGGAGAGACAACCCCTTTAACCTCCTGGTTCGCAGAGGTTGCCAATTTGGCAGAGGATGGAAGGGAAGAGGGAGAACCAATGAGAGAGTAGCTGTTAGGCATTTGGACGGGCACATGTCACTCTAATTTCCCGGCAGGAAGAAGAATTAACCAGAGTCTCAGCCACCCACCGGGAACTAGTATATGTCCTGAACCAAAATTTTGGACTTGCGTACAACTCACAAAAAACGAGTTGAAAAATGGAACTCAGGGGCACAGCAATTCACAAACTGGCAGAGTAATAAAGGACAACTATCGTCCAAAAATCTGTTGAGGGAAGGCAACGAGGCGGACTTGAAAGCGAGGCAGAATAGCAGGAAGCAGATTTCAAGAGGTACGTTGGAATCGCCTTTAAAGCACAGGAAGAGGGGCACAACTTCGACAATGACGCACTTGGCCAAACAGGGCGTATGCGTTTTCTCCTGAATATATTCAGGAGAAAACGCATACGCCCTTTTTGGCCAAGCAAGCAAGCGGGCAATGCAAATCTGCACTACAAAGAAGTATCACTTCCCACCGGTCAAAAGGGACATCCACGAAATGTGTAAAAACCAGAAAGGCAAGACAGGCCCTGGAGAATAGTGAGCCTTGTTATGCTGATGGGCGGGATGTAAATTCTCAACTGCCTCACTGGAGGAGTGCATTGCGTTCCCTAAAACAAGTAAACAACAGAGCTACAGAGCCAAGGGCACTTCCAGTCTAGGGAATATACCTTGGGAAAACTGAAAATCAATAAGACAGAGCAACCCCCAAAATTAGGGCTGCACTGCTTACAAGAACCTCAACTTGGGTACAACTTAAATATCCCAGGAAATATAAAAACGGTTCAAAAAACTGTGGTATTTATGTACGATGGAATATCCCTCAGCCATGAAATCAATGTCAAAAGACCAGGAGCAGCAAAGTGAGTGGATTCAGGTACGATGATTCTAAGTGAAATAAGTCACACAGAAAAAGTAACTTATCATAAGATATCACTTATGAAGATCCTGTAAACATGGCTACACATGAACTGAGTTAGGAAAGAGAACAGAGTCTCACATTTAGAAAACACTCTTCTGCCTGCTTAAGGGGAAAGGAGAGGTGGGGTGATGCATAAAACCAGATTTTAATATAAGCACAGGTACCATTGCTAAAACCAACTGTGGAATAGACAAGACCTACACCTTCCTCAGTGAAAGGGACTCAAAACCCCATATTTCCCGCAGAGGAATAGATCTGACTAGTAAGAATCATAAAACCTATATATTGATATGTCTCTGTAAGGGAATCAAGTGAGTCTAGACTGGCATAAACATGGCAGCGAGAATCAGCTCAAACCCACTATAAAAAGGAATTTCAAATATAAAACCAAAAACCAGGGAAATTCTTTCCATTTCCTTCAGGGTCTCTGATGAAACCTGGAATGACCCTATCTACAATGACAGCTGGATGTGGCATAAGGCTGGACACTTGGGACTGAGAGGATTGGTGAGATTGGGTGAGCAAATGCAGACACTTTAAAGCAAAAATGCATGGCCCCCATTCCATGGGTCCCAACTCTCCATGTTGAAGGGAATATTACTACAGCTATAACATGTACGGGAAACCTAGAGAATGGACACACTGTGAATACAAAAGGTTTCTAAAACTCAACGAGTAGTCCCTCTCCTGGTGCTCCGGTTTGACTTTCCAACTGCTTTACTATGAATCTCCCAACTTGGAGAGACAACCCCTTTAACCTCCTGGTTCGCAGATGTTGCCAATTTGGCAGAGGAGGGAAGGGAAGAGGGAGAACCAATGAGAGAGTAGCTGTTAGGCATTTGGACGGGCACATGTCACTCTAATTTCCCGGCAGGAAGAAGAATTAACCAGAGTCTCAGCCACCCACCGGGAACCAGTATAGGTCCTGAACCAAAATTTTGGACTTGCGTACAGCTCTCAAAAAACGAGTTGAAAAATGGAGTTCAGGGGCACAGCAATTCACAAACTGGCAGAGTAATAAAGGACAACTAACGTCCAAAAATCTGTTGAGGGAAGGCAACGAGGCAGACTTGAAAGCGAGGCAGAATAGCAGGAAACAGATTTCAAGAGGTACGTTGGAATCGCCTTTAAAGCACAGGAAGAGGGGCACAACTTCGACAATGACGCACTTGGCCATAAAGTGCGTATGCGTTTTCTCCTGAATATATTCAGGAGAAAACGCATACGCCCTTTTTGGCCAAGCAAGCACGCGGGCAATGCAAATCTGCACTACAAAGAAGTATCACTTCCCACCGGTCAAAAGGGACATCCACGAAATGTGTAAAAACCAGAAAGGCAAGACAGGACCTGGAGAACAGGGAGCCTTGTTATGCTGATGGGCGCGATGTAAATTGCCAAATGCCTCACTGGAGGAGTGCATTGCGTTCCCTAAAACAAGTAAACAACAGAGCTACAGAGCCAAGGGCACTTCCAGTCTAGGGAATATACCTTGGGAAAACTGAAAATCAATAAGACAGAGCCACCCCCAAAATTAGGGCTGCACTGCTTACAAGAACCTCAACATGGGTACACCTTAAATATCCCAGGAAATATAAAAACGGTTCAAAAAACTGTGGTATTTATGTACGATGGAATATCCCTCAGCCATGAAATCAATGTCAAAAGACCAGGAGCAGCAAATTGAGTGGATTCAGGTACGATGATTCTAAGTGAAATAAGTCACACAGAAAAAGAAACTTATCATAAGATATCACTTATGAAGATCCTGTAAACATGGCTACACATGAACTGAGTTAGGAAAGAGAACAGAGTCTCACATTTAGAAAACACTCTTATGCCTGCTTAAGGGGAAAGGAGAGGTCGGGTGATTCATAAAACCAGAGTTTGATATAAGCACAGGTACCATTGCTAAAACCAACTGTGGAATAGACAAGACCTACACCTTCCTCAGTGAAAGGGACTCAAAACCCCTTATTTCCCGCAGAGGAATAGATCTGATTAGTATGAATCTTAAAACCTATGTATTTATATGTCTCTGTAAGGGAATCAATTGTGTCTAGACTGGCATAAACATGGCAGCGAGAATCAGCTCAAACCCACTATAAAAAGGAATTTCAAAAACAAAACCAAAAAACAGGGAAATTCTTTCCATTTCCTTCAGGGTCTCTGATGAAACCTGGAATGACCCTATCTACAATGACAGCAGGATGTGGCATAAGGCTGGACACTTGGGACTGAGAGGATTGGTGAGATTGGGTGAGCAAATGCAGACCCTTTAAAGCAAAATGCATGGCCCCCATTCCATGGGTCCCAACTCTCCATGTTGAAGGGAATATTACTACAGATATAACATGTACGGGAAACCTAGAGAATGGACACACTGTGAATACAAAAGTTTTCTAAAACTCAACGAGTAGTCCCTCTCCTGGTGTTCCGGTTTGACTTTCCAACTGCTTTACTATCAATCTCCCAACTTGGAGAGACAACCCCTTTAACCTCCTGGTTCGCACAGGTTGCCAATTTGGCAGAGGATGGAAGGGAAGAGGGAGAACCAATGAGAGAGTAGCTGTTAGGCATTTGGACGGGCACATGTCACTCTAATTTCCCGGCAGGAAGAAGAATTAACCAGAGTCTCAGCCACCCACCGGGAACCAGTATAGGTCCTGAACCAAAATTTTGGACTTGCGTACAGCTCCCAAAAAACGAGTTGAAAAATGGAGCTCAGGGGCACAGCAATTCACAAAATGGCAGAGTAATAAAGGACAACTAACGTCCAAAAATCTGTTGAGGGAAGGCAACGAGGCGGACTTGAAAGCGAGGCAGAATAGCAGGAAACAGATTTCAAGAGGTACGTTGGAATCGCCTTTAAAGCACAGGAAGAGGGGCACAACTTCGACAATGACGCACTTGGCCAAAAAGGGCATATGCGTTTTCTCCTGAATATATTCAGGAGAAAACGCATATGCCCTTTTTGGCGAAACAAGCACGCAGGCAATGCAAATCTGCACTACAAAGAAGTATCACTTCCCACCGGTCAAAAGGGATATCCACAAAATGTGTAAAAACCAGAAAGGCAAGACAGGCCCTGGAGAACATGGAGCCTTGTTATGCTGATGGGCGGGATGTAAATTGCCAACTGCCTCACTGGAGGAGTGCATTCAGTTCCCTAAAACAAGTAAACAACAGAGCTACAGAGCCAAGGGCACTTCCAGTCTAGGGAATATACCTTGGGAAAACTGAAAATCAATAAGACAGAGCCACCCCCAAAATTAGGGCTGCACTGCTTACAAGAACCTCGACTTGGGCACACCTTTAATATCCCAGGAAATATAAAAATGGTTCAAAAAACTGTCGTACTTATGTACGATGGAATATCCCTCAGCCATGAAATCAATGTCAAAAGACCAGGAGCAGCAAAGTGAGTGGATTCCGGTACGATGATTCTAAGTGAAATAAGTCACACAGAAAAAGAAACTTATCATAAGATATCACTTATGAAGATCCTGTAAACATGGCGACACATGAACTGAGTTAGGAAAGAGAACAGAGTCTCACATTTAGAAAACACTCTTATGCCTGCTTAAGGGGAAATGAGACGTGGGGTGATGCATAAAACCAGAGTTTGATATAAGCACAGGTACCATTTCTAAAACCAACTGTGGAATAGACAAGACCTACAACTTCCTCAGTGAAAGGGACTCAAAACCCCATATTTCCCGCAGAGGAATAGATCTGACTAGTAAGAATCTTAAAACCTATGTATTTATATGTCTCTGTAAGGGTATCAAGTGTGTCTAGACTGGCATAAACATGGCAGCGAGAATCAGCTCAAACCCACTATAAAAAGGAATTTCAAAAACAAAACCAAAAAACAGGGAAATTCTTTCCATTTCCTTCAGGGTCTCTGATGAAACCTGGAATGACCCTATCTACAATGACAGCTGGCTGTGGCATAAGGCTGGACACTTGGGACTGAGAGGATTGGTGAGATTGGGTGAGCAAATGCAGACCCTTTAAAGCAAAAATGCATGGCCCCCATTCCATGGGTCCCTACTCTCCATGTTGAAGGGAATATTACTTGAGCTATAACATGTACGGGAAACCTAGAGAATGGACACACTGTGAATACAAAAGGTTTCTAAAACTCAACGAGTAGTCCCTCTCCTGGTGCTCCGGTTTGACTTTCCAGCTGCTTTACTATCAATCTCCCAACTTGGAGAGACAACGCCTTTAACCTCCTGGTTCGCAGAGGTTGCCAATTTGGCAGAGGATGGAAGGCAAGAGGGAGAACCAATGAGAGAGTAGCTGTTAGGCATTTGGACGGGCACATGTCACTCTAATTTCCCGGCAGGAAGAAGAATTAACCAGAGTCTCAGCCACCCACCGGGAACCAGTATAGGTCCTGAACCAAAATTTTGGACTTGCGTACAGCTCCCAAAAAACGAGTTGAAAAATGGAGCTCAGGGGCACAGCAATTCACAAACTGGCAGAGTAATAAAGGACAACTATCGTCCAAAAATCTGTTGAGAGAAGGCAACGAGGCGGACTTGAAAGCGAGGCAGAATAGCAGGAAACAGATTTCAAGAGGTACGTTGGAATCGCCTTTAAAGCACAGGAAGAGGGGCACAACTTCGACAATGACGCACTTGGCCATAAAGTGCGTATGCGTTTTCTCCTGAATATATTCAGGAGAAAACGCATACGCCCTTTTTGGCCAAGCAAGCACGCGGGCAATGCAAATCTGCACTACAAAGAAGTATCACTTCCCACCGGTCAAAAGGGACATCCACGAAATGTGTAAAAACCAGAAAGGCAAGACAGGACCTGGAGAACAGGGAGCCTTGTTATGCTGATGGGCGCGATGTAAATTGCCAACTGCCTCACTGGAGGAGTGCATTGCGTTCCCTAAAACAAGTAAACAACAGAGCTACAGAGCCAAGGGCACTTCCAGTCTAGGGAATATACCTTGGGAAAACTGAAAATCAATAAGACAGAGCCACCCCCAAAATTAGGGCTGCACTGCTTACAAGAACCTCAACATGGGTACACCTTAAATATCCCAGGAAATATAAAAACGGTTCAAAAAACTGTGGTATTTATGTACGATGGAATATCCCTCAGCCATGAAATCAATGTCAAAAGACCAGGAGCAGCAAATTGAGTGGATTCAGGTACGATGATTCTAAGTGAAATAAGTCACACAGAAAAAGAAACTTATCATAAGATATCACTTATGAAGATCCTGTAAACATGGCTACACATGAACTGAGTTAGGAAAGAGAACAGAGTCTCACATTTAGAAAACACTCTTATGCCTGCTTAAGGGGAAAGGAGAGGTCGGGTGATTCATAAAACCAGAGTTTGATATAAGCACAGGTACCATTGCTAAAACCAACTGTGGAATAGACAAGACCTACACCTTCCTCAGTGAAAGGGACTCAAAACCCCTTATTTCCCGCAGAGGAATAGATCTGATTAGTAAGAATCTTAAAACCTATGTATTTATATGTCTCTGTAAGGGAATCAATTGTGTCTAGACTGGCATAAACATGGCAGCGAGAATCAGCTCAAACCCACTATAAAAAGGAATTTCAAAAACAAAACCAAAAAACAGGGAAATTCTTTCCATTTCCTTCAGGGTCTCTGATGAAACCTGGAATGACCCTATCTACAATGACAGCAGGATGTGGCATAAGGCTGGACACTTGGGACTGAGAGGATTGGTGAGATTGGGTGAGCAAATGCAGACCCTTTAAAGCAAAATGCATGGCCCCCATTCCATGGGTCCCAACTCTCCATGTTGAAGGGAATATTACTACAGATATAACATGTACGGGAAACCTAGAGAATGGACACACTGTGAATACAAAAGTTTTCTAAAACTCAACGAGTAGTCCCTCTCCTGGTGTTCCGGTTTGACTTTCCAACTGCTTTACTATCAATCTCCCAACTTGGAGAGACAACCCCTTTAACCTCCTGGTTCGCACAGGTTGCCAATTTGGCAGAGGATGGAAGGGAAGAGGGAGAACCAATGAGAGAGTAGCTGTTAGGCATTTGGACGGGCACATGTCACTCTAATTTCCCGGCAGGAAGAAGAATTAACCAGAGTCTCAGCCACCCACCGGGAACCAGTATAGGTCCTGAACCAAAATTTTGGACTTGCGTACAGCTCCCAAAAAACGAGTTGAAAAATGGAGCTCAGGGGCACAGCAATTCACAAAATGGCAGAGTAATAAAGGACAACTAACGTCCAAAAATCTGTTGAGGGAAGGCAACGAGGCGGACTTGAAAGCGAGGCAGAATAGCAGGAAACAGATTTCAAGAGGTACGTTGGAATCGCCTTTAAAGCACAGGAAGAGGGGCACAACTTCGACAATGACGCACTTGGCCAAAAAGGGCATATGCGTTTTCTCCTGAATATATTCAGGAGAAAACGCATATGCCCTTTTTGGCGAAACAAGCACGCAGGCAATGCAAATCTGCACTACAAAGAAGTATCACTTCCCACCGGTCAAAAGGGATATCCACAAAATGTGTAAAAACCAGAAAGGCAAGACAGGCCCTGGAGAACATGGAGCCTTGTTATGCTGATGGGCGGGATGTAAATTGCCAACTGCCTCACTGGAGGAGTGCATTCCGTTCCCTAAAACAAGTAAACAACAGAGCTACAGAGCCAAGGGCACTTCCAGTCTAGGGAATATACCTTGGGAAAACTGAAAATCAATAAGACAGAGCCACCCCCAAAATTAGGGCTGCACTGCTTACAAGAACCTCGACTTGGGCACACCTTTAATATCCCAGGAAATATAAAAATGGTTCAAAAAACTGTCGTACTTATGTACGATGGAATATCCCTCAGCCATGAAATCAATGTCAAAAGACCAGGAGCAGCAAAGTGAGTGGATTCCGGTACGATGATTCTAAGTGAAATAAGTCACACAGAAAAAGAAACTTATCATAAGATATCACTTATGAAGATCCTGTAAACATGGCGACACATGAACTGAGTTAGGAAAGAGAACAGAGTCTCACATTTAGAAAACACTCTTATGCCTGCTTAAGGGGAAATGAGACGTGGGGTGATGCATAAAACCAGAGTTTGATATAAGCACAGGTACCATTTCTAAAACCAACTGTGGAATAGACAAGACCTACAACTTCCTCAGTGAAAGGGACTCAAAACCCCATATTTCCCGCAGAGGAATAGATCTGACTAGTAAGAATCTTAAAACCTATGTATTTATATGTCTCTGTAAGGGTATCAAGTGTGTCTAGACTGGCATAAACATGGCAGCGAGAATCAGCTCAAACCCACTATAAAAAGGAATTTCAAAAACAAAACCAAAAAACAGGGAAATTCTTTCCATTTCCTTCAGGGTCTCTGATGAAACCTGGAATGACCCTATCTACAATGACAGCTGGCTGTGGCATAAGGCTGGACACTTGGGACTGAGAGGATTGGTGAGATTGGGTGAGCAAATGCAGACCCTTTAAAGCAAAAATGCATGGCCCCCATTCCATGGGTCCCTACTCTCCATGTTGAAGGGAATATTACTACAGCTATAACATGTACGGGAAACCTAGAGAATGGACACACTGTGAATACAAAAGGTTTCTAAAACTCAACGAGTAGTCCCTCTCCTGGTGCTCCGGTTTGACTTTCCAGCTGCTTTACTATCAATCTCCCAACTTGGAGAGACAACGCCTTTAACCTCCTGGTTCGCAGAGGTTGCCAATTTGGCAGAGGATGGAAGGCAAGAGGGAGAACCAATGAGAGAGTAGCTGTTAGGCATTTGGACGGGCACATGTCACTCTAATTTCCCGGCAGGAAGAAGAATTAACCAGAGTCTCAGCCACCCACCGGGAACCAGTATAGGTCCTGAACCAAAATTTTGGACTTGCGTACAGCTCCCAAAAAACGAGTTGAAAAATGGAGCTCAGGGGCACAGCAATTCACAAACTGGCAGAGTAATAAAGGACAACTATCGTCCAAAAATCTGTTGAGGGAAGGCAACGAGGCGGACTTGAAAGCGAGGCAGAATAGCAGGAAACAGATTTCAAGAGGTACGTTGGAATCACTTTTAAAGCACAGGAAGAGGGGCACAACTTCGACAATGACGCACTTGGCCATAAAGGGCATATGCGTTTTCTCCTGAATATATTCAGGAGAAAACGCATACGCCCTTTTTGGCCAAGCAAGCACGCGGGCAATGCAAATCTGCACTACAAAGAAGTATCACTTCCCACCGGTCAAAAGGGACATCCACGAAATGTGTAAAAACCAGAAAGGCAAGACAGGCCCTGGAGAACAGGGAGCCTTGTTATGCTGATGGGCGGGATGTAAATTGCCAACTGCCTCACTGGAGGAGTGCATTGCGTTCCCTAAAACAAGTAAACAACAGAGCTACAGAGCCAAGGGCACTTCCAGTCTAGGGAATATACCTTGGGAAAACTGAAAATCAATAAGACAGAGCCAACCCCAAAATTAGGGCTGCACTGGTTACAAGAACCTCAACTTGGGTACACCTTAAATATCCCAGGAAATACAAAAACGGTTCAAAAAACTGTGGTATTTATGTACGATGGAATATCCCTCAGCCATGAAATCAATGTCAAAAGACCAGGAGCAGCAGAGTGAGTAGATTCAGGTACGATGATTCTAAGTGAAATAAGTCACACAGAAAAAGAAACTTATCATAAGATATCACTTATGAAGATCCTGTAAACATGGCTACACATGAACTGAGTTAGGAAAGAGAACAGAGTCTCACATTAAGAAAACACTCTTATGCCTGCTTAAGGGGAAAGGAGAGGTGGGGTGATTCATAAAACCAGAGTTTGATATAAGCACAGGTACCTTTGCTAAAACCAACTGTGGAATAGACAAGACCTACACCTTCCTCAGTGAAAGTGACTCAAAACCCCATATTTCACACAGAGGAATAGATCTGACTAGAAAGAATCTTAAAACCTATATATTGATATGTCTCTGTAAGGGAATCAAGTTTGTCTAGACTGGCATAAACATGGCAGCGAGAATCAGCTCAAACCCACTATAAAAAGGAATTTCAAAAACAAAACCAAAAAACAGGGAAATTCTTTCCATTTCCTTCAGGGTCTCTGATGAAACCTGGAATCACCCTATCTATAATGACAGCTGGATGTGGCATAAGGCTTGACACTTGGGACTGAGAGGATTGGTGAGATTGGGTGAGCAAATGCAGACCCTTTAAAGCAAAAATGCATGGCCCCCATTCCATGGGTCCCAACTCTCCATGTTGAAGGGAATATTACTACAGCTATAACATGTACGGGAAACCTAGAGAATGGACACACTGTGAATACAAAAGGTTTCTAAAACTCAGCGAGTAGTCCCCCTCCTGGTGCTCTGGTTTGACTTTCCAACTGCTTTACTATCAATCTCCCAACTTGGAGAGACAACCCCTTTAACCTCCTGGTTCGCAGAGGTTGCCAATTTGGCAGAGGATGGAAGGGAAGAGGGAGAACCAATGAGAGAGTAGCTGTTAGGCATTTGGACGGGCACATGTCACTCTAATTTCCCGGCAGGAAGAAGAATTAACCAGAGTCTCAGCCACCCACCGGGAACCAGTATAGGTCCTGAACCAAAATTTTGGACTTGCGTACAGCTCCCAAAAAACGAGTTGAAAAATGGAGCTCAGGGGCACAGCAATTCACAAAATGGCAGAGTAATAAAGGACAACTAACGTCCAAAAATCTGTTGAGGGAAGGCAACGAGGCGGACTTGAAAGCGAGGCAGAATAGCAGGAAACAGATTTCAAGAGGTACGTTGGAATCGCCTTTAAAGCACAGGAAGAGGGGCACAACTTCGACAATGACGCACTTGGCCAAAAAGGGCATATGCGTTTTCTCCTGAATATATTCAGGAGAAAACGCATACGCCCTTTTTGGCCAAACAAGCACGCAGGCAATGCAAATCTGCACTACAAAGAAGTATCACTTCCCACCGGTCAAAAGGGATATCCACAAAATGTGTAAAAACCAGAAAGGCAAGACAGGCCCTGGAGAACATGGAGCCTTGTTATGCTGATGGGCGGGATGTAAATTGCCAACTGCCTCACTGGAGGAGTGCATTCCGTTCCCTAAAACAAGTAAACAACAGAGCTACAGAGCCAAGGGCACTTCCAGTCTAGGGAATATACCTTGGGAAAACTGAAAATCAATAAGACAGAGCCACCCCCAAAATTAGGGCTGCACTGCTTACAAGAACCTCGACTTGGGTACACCTTTAATATCCCAGGAAATATAAAAATGGTTCAAAAAACTGTCGTACTTATGTACGATGGAATATCCCTCAGCCATGAAATCAATGTCAAAAGACCAGGAGCAGCAAAGTGAGTGGATTCCGGTACGATGATTCTAAGTGAAATAAGTCACACAGAAAAAGAAACTTATCATAAGATATCACTTATGAAGATCCTGTAAACATGGCGACACATGAACTGAGTTAGGAATGAGAACAGAGTCTCACATTTAGAAAACACTCTTATGCCTGCTTAAGGGGAAATGAGACGTGGGGTGATGCATAAAACCAGAGTTTGATATAAGCACAGGTACCATTTCTAAAACCAACTGTGGAATAGACAAGACCTACACCTTCCTCAGTGAAAGGGACTCAAAACCCCATATTTCCCGCAGAGGAATAGATCTGACTAGTAAGAATCTTAAAACCTATGTATTGATATGTCTCTGTAAGGGAATCACGTGTGTCTAGACTGGCATAAACATGGCAGCGAGAATCAGCTCAAACCCACTATAAAAAGGAATTTCAAAAACAAAACCAAAAAACAGGGAAATTCTTTACATTTCCTTCAGGGTCTCTGATGAAACCTGGAATGACCCTATCTACAATGACAGCTGGATGTGGCATAAGGCTGGACACTTGGGACTGAGAGGATTGGTGAGATTGGGTGAGCAAATGCAGACCCTTTAAAGCAAAAATGCATGGCCCCCATTCTATGGGTCCCTACTCTCCATGTTGAAGGGAATATTACTACAGCTATAACATGTACGGGAAACCTAGAGAATGGACACACTGTGAATACAAAAGGTTTCTAAAACTCAACGAGTAGTCCCTCTCCTGGTGCTCCGGTTTGACTTTCCAACTGCTTTACTATCAATCTCCCAACTTGGAGAGACAACGCCTTTAACCTCCTGGTTCGCAGAGGTTGCCAATTTGGCAGAGGATGGAAGGGAAGAGGGAGAACCAATGAGAGAGCAGCTGTTAGGCATTTGGACGGGCACATGTCACTCTAATTTCCCGGCAGGAAGAAGAATTAACCAGAGTCTCAGCCACCCACCGGGAACCAGTATAGGTCCTGAACCAAAGTTTTGGACTTGCGTACAGCTCACAAAAAACGAGTTGAAAAATGGAGCTCAGGGGCACAGCAATTCACAAAATGGCAGAGTAATAAAGGACAACTATCGTCCAAAAATCTGTTGAGGGAAGGCAACGAGGCGGACTTGAAAGCCAGGCAGAATAGCAGGAAACAGATTTCAAGAGGTACGTTGGAATCGCCTTTAAAGCACAGGAAGAGGGGCACAACTTCGACAATGACACACTTGGCCAAAAAGGGGCGAATGTGTTTTCTCCTGAATATATTCAGGAGAAAACGCATACGCCCCTTTTTGGCCAAGCAAGCAAGCGGGCAATGCAAATCTGCACTACAAAGAAGTATCACTTCCCACCGGTCAAAAGGGACATCCACAAATGTGTAAAAACCAGAAAGGAAAGACAGGCCCTGGAGAACAGCGAGCCTTGTTATGCTGATGGGCGGGATGTAAATTGCCAACTGCCTCACTGGAGGAGTGCATTGTGTTCCCTAAAAGAAGTAATCAACAGAGCTACAGAGCCAAGGGCACATCCCGTCTAGGGAATATACCTTGGGAAAACTGAAAATCAATAAGACAGAGCCACCCCGAAATTTAGGGCTGCACTGCTTACAAGAACCTCAACTTGGGTACACCTTAAATATCCAAGGAAATATAAAAAATGGTTCAAAAAACTGTGGTATTTATGTACGATGGAATAACACTCAGCCATGACATCAATGTCATAAGCCCAGGAGCAGCAAAGTGAGTGGATTCAGGTACGATGATTCTAAGTGAAATAAGTCACACAGAAAAAGAAACTTCTCGTAAGATATCACTTATGAAGATCCTGTAAACATGGCTACACATGAACTGAGTTAGGAAAGGGAACAGAGTCTCACATTTAGAAAACACTCTTATGCCTGCTTAAGGGGAAAGGAGAGGTGGGGTGATGCATAAAACCAGAGTTTGATATAAGCACAGGTACCATTTCTAAAACCAACTGTGGAATAGACAAGACCTACACCTTCCTCAGTGAAAGGGACTCAAAACCCCATATTTCCCGGAGAGGAATAGATCTGACTAGTAAGAATCTTAAAACCTATGTATTGATATGTCTCTGTAAGGGAATCAAGTGTGTCTAGACTGGCATAAACATGGAAGCGAGAATCAGCTCAAACCCACTATAAAAAGGAATTTCAAAAACAAAACCAAAAAACAGGGAAATTCTTTCCATTTCCTTCAGGGTCTCTGATGAAACCTGGAATGACCCTATCTACAATGACAGCTGGATGTGGCATAAGGCTGGACACTTGGGACAGAGAGGATTGGTGAGATTGGGAGAGCAAATGCAGACCCTTTAAAGCAAAAATGCATGGCCTCCATTCCATGGGTCCCAACTCTCCATGTTGAAGGGAATATTACTACAGCTATAACATGTACGGGAAACCTAGAGAATGGACACACAGTGAATACAAAAGGTTCCTAAAACTCAACGAGTAGTCCCCCTCCTTGTGCTCCGGTTTGACTTTCCAACTGCTTTCCTATCAATCTCCCAACTTGGAGAGACAACCCCATTAACCTCCTGGTTCGCACAGGTTGCCAATTTGGCAGAGGATGGAAGGGAAGAGGGAGAACCAATGAGAGAGTAGCTGTTAGGCATTTGGACGGGCACATGTCACTCTAGTTTCCCGGCGGGAAGAAGAATTAACCAGAGTCTCAGCCACCCACCGAGAACCAGTATAGGTCCTGAACCAAAATTTTGGACTTGCGTACAGCTCACAAAAAACGAGTTGAAAAATGGAGCTCAGGGGCACATCAATTCACAAACTGGCAGAGTAATAAAGGACAACTGTCGTCCAAAAATCTGTTGAGGGAAGGCAACGAGGCGGACTTGAAAGCGAGGCAGAATAGCAGGAAACAGATTTCAAGAGGTACGTTGGAATCGCATTTAAAGCACAGGAAGAGTGGCACAACATCGACAATGACGCACTTGGCCAAAAAGTGTGTATGCGTTTTCTCCTGAATATATTCAGGAGAAAACGCATACGCCCTATTTGGCCAAGCAAGCAAGCGGGCCATGCAAATCTGCACTACAAAGAAGTATCACTTCCAACCGGTCAAAAGGGACATCCACAAAATCTGTAAAAAACAGAAAGGCAAGACAGGCCCTGGAGAACAGGGAGCCTTGTTATGCTGATGGGCGGGATATAAATTGACAACTGCCTCACTGGAGGAGTGCATTGCGTTCCCTAAAACAAGTAAACAACAGAGCTACAGAGCCAAGGGCACTTCCAGTCTAGGGAATATACATTGGGAAAACTGAAAATCAATAAGACAGAGCCACACACAAATGTAGGGCTGCACTGTTTACAAGATCCTCTACTTGGGTACACCTTAAATATCCCAGGAAATATAAAAATGGTTCAAAAAACTGTGGTATTTATGTACGATGGAATATCCCTCAGCCATGAAATCAATGTCATAAGACCAGGAGCAGCAAAGTGAGTGGATTCAGGTACGATGGTTCTAAGTGAAATAAGTCACACAGAAAAAGAAACTTATAAGATATCACTTATGAAGATCCTGTAAACATGGTTACACAGAAACTGATTTAGGAAAGAGAAGAGAGTCTCAAATTTAGAAAACACTCTTATGCCTGCTTAAGGGGAAAGGAGAGGTGGGGTGATGCATAAAACCAGAGTTTGATATACGCACATGTACCATTTCTAAAACCAACTTTGGAATAGACAAGACCTACACCTTCCTCAGTGAAAGGGACTCAAAACCCCATATTTCCCGCAGAGGAATAGATCTGACTAGTAATAATCTTAAAACCTATGTATTGATATGTCTCTGTAACGGAATCAAGTGTTTCTAGACTGGCATAAACATGGAAGCGAGAATCAGCTCAAACCCACTATAAAAAGGAATTTCAAGAACAAAACCATAAAACAGGGAAATTCTTTCCATTTCCTTCAGGGTCTCTGATGAAACCTGGAATGACCCTATCTACAATGACAGCTGGATGTGGCATAAGGCTGGACACTTGGACTGAGAGGAATGGTGAGATTGGGCGAGCAAATGCAGACACTTTAAAGCAAAAATGCATGGCCCCCTTTCCATGGGTCCCAACTCTCCATGTTGAAGGGAATATTACTAAAGCTATAACATGTACGGGAAACCTAGAGAATGGACACACTGTGAATACAAAAGGTTTCTAAAACTCAACGAGTAGTCCCCCTCCTGGTGCTCCGGTTTGACTTTCCAAGTGCTTTCCTATCAATCTCCCAACTTGGAGAGACAACCCCTTTAACCTCCTCGTTCGCAAAGGTTACCAATTTGGCATAGGATGGAAGGGAAGAGGGAGAACCAATGAGAGAGTAGCTGTTAGGCATAGGGACGGGCATATGTCACTCTAATTTCCCGGCAGGAAGAAGAATTAACCAGAGTCTCAGCCACCCATCGGGAACCAGTATAGGTCCTGAACCAAAATTTTGGACTTGCGTACAGCTCACAAAAAACGAGTTGAAAAATGGAGCTCAGGGGCACAGCAATTCACAAACTGGCAGAGTAATAAAGGAAAACTGTCGTCCAAAAATCTGTTGAGGGAAGGCAACGAGGCGGACTTGAAAGCGAGGCAGAATAGCAGGAAACAGATTTCAATTGGGATGTTGGAATCGCCTTTAAAGCACAGGAAGAGGGGCACAACTTCGACAATGACGCACTTGGCCAAAAAGGGCGTATGCGTTTTCTCCTGAATATATTCAGGAGAAAACGCATACGCCCTTTTTGGCCAAGCAAGCAAGCGGGCAATGCAAATCTGCACTACAAAGAAGTATCACTTCCCACCGGTCAAAAGGGACATCCACAAAATGTGTAAAAACCAGAAAGGCAAGACAGGCCCTGGAGAACAGGGAGCCTTGTTATGCTGATGGGCGGGATGTAAATTGCCAACTGCCTCACTGGAGGAGTGCATTGCATTCCCTAAAACAAGTAAACAACAGAGCTACAGAGTCAAGGGCACTTCCAGTCTAGGGAATATACCTTGGGAAAACTGAAAATCAATAAGACCGAGCCACCCCCAAATTTAGGGCTGCACTGCTTACAAGAACATCAACTTGGGTACACCTTAAATATCACAGGAAATATAAAAATGGTTCAAAAAACTGTTGTATTTATGTACGATGGAATATCCCTCAGCCATGAAATCAATGTCATAAGACCAGGAGCAGCAAAGTGAGTGGATTCAGGTACGATGATTCTAAGTGAAATAAGTCACACAGAAAAAGAAACTTATCATAAGAAATCACTTATGAAGATCCTGTAAACATGGCTACACATGAACTGAGTTAGGAAAGAGAACAGAGTCTCACATTTAGAAAAAATTCTTATGCCTGCTTAAGGGGAAAGGAGAGGTGGGGTGATGCATAAAACCAGAGTTTGATATAAGCACAGGTACCATTTCTAAAACCAACTGTGGAATAGACAAGACCTACACCTTCCTCAGTGAAAGGGACTCAAAACCCCATATTTCCCGCACAGGAATAGATCTGACTAGTAAGAATCTTAAAACCTATGTATTGATATGTCTCTGTAAAGGAATCAAGTGTGTCTAGACTGGCATAAACATGGCAGCGAGAATCAGCTCAAACCCACTATAAAAAGGAATTTCAAAAACAAAACCAAAAAACAGGGAAATTCTTTACATTACCTTCAGGGTCTCTAATGAAACCTGGAATGACCCTATCTACAATGACAGCTGGATGTGGCATAAGGCTGGACACTTGGGACTGAGAGGATTGGTGAGACTGGGTGAGCAAATGCAGTCCCTTTAAAGCAAAAATGCATGGCCTCCATTCCATGGGTCCCAACTCTCTATGTTGAAGGGAATATTACTACAGCTATAACATGTACGGGAAACCTAGAGTATGGACACACTGTGAATACAAATGGTTTCTAAAACTCAACGAGTAGTCCCGCTACTGGTGCTCCGAATTGACTTTCCAACTGCTTTACTATCAATCTCCCAACTTGGAGAGACAACCCCTTTAACCTCCTGGTCCGCACAGGTTGCCAATTTGGCAGAGGATGGAAGGGAAGAGGGAGAACCAATGAGAGAGTAGCTGTTAGGCATTTGGATGGGAACATGTCACTAATTTCCCGGCAGGAAGAAGAATTAACCAGAGTCACAGCCACCCATCGGGAACCAGTATAGGTCCTGAACCAAAATTTTGGACTTGCGTACAGCTCAAAAAAACGAGTTGAAAAATGGAGCTCAGGGGCACAGCATTTCACAAACTGGCAGAGTATTAAAGGACAACTATCGTCCAAAAATCTGTTGAGGGAAGGCTATGAGGCGGACTTGAAAGCGAGACAGAATAGCAGGAAACAGATTTCAAAAGGTACGTTGGTATCGCCTTTAAACCACAGGAAGAGGGGCACAACTTCGACAATGACGCACTTGGCCAAAAAGGGCGAATGCTTTTTCTCCTGAATATATTCAGGAGAAAACGCATAGGCCCTTTTTGGCCAAGCAAGCAAGCGGGCAATACAAATCTGCACTACAAAGAAGTATCACTTCCCACCGGTCACAAGGGACATCCACAAAATGTGTAAAAACCAGAAAGTCAAGACAGGCCCTGGAGAACAGGGAGCCTTGTTATGCTGATGGGCGGGATGTAAATTGCCAACTGCCTCACTGGAGGAGTGCATTGCGTTCCCTAAAACAAGTAAACAACAGAGCTACAGAGCCAAGGGCACTTCCAGTCTAGGGAATATACCTTGGGAAAACTGAAAATCAATAAGACAGAGCCACCCACAAATTTAGGGCTGCACTGTTTACAAGATCCTCAACTTGGGTACACCTTAAATATCCCAGGAAATATAAAAATGTTTCAAAAAACTGTGGTATTTATGTACGATGGAATAACACTCAGCCATGACATCAATGTCATAAGACCAGGAGCAGCAAAGTGAGTGGATTCAGGTACGATGATTCTAAGTGAAATAAGTCACACAGAAAAAGAAACTTCTCGTAAGATATCACTTATGAAGATCCTGTAAACATGGCTACACATGAACTGAGTTAGGAAAGGGAACAGAGTCTCACATTTAGAAAACACTCTTATGCCTGCTTAAGGGGAAAGGAGAGGTGGGGTGATGCATAAAACCAGAGTTTGATATAAGCACAGGTACCATTTCTAAAACCAACTGTGGAATAGACAAGACCTACACCTTCCTCAGTGAAAGGGACTCAAAACCCCATATTTCCCGCAGAGGAATAGATCTGACTAGTAAGAATCTTAAAACCTATGTATTGATATGTCTCTGTAAGGGAATCAAGTGTGTCTAGACTGGCATAAACATGGCAGCGAGAATCAGCTCAAACCCACTATAAAAAGGAATTTCAAAAACAAAACCAAAAAACAGGGAAATTCTTTCCATTTCCTTCAGGGTCTCTGATGAAACCTGGAATGACCCTATCTACAATGACAGCTGGATGTGGAATAAGGCTGGACACTTTGGACTGAGAGGATTGGTGAGATTGGGTGAGCAAATGCAGACCCTTTAAAGCAAAAATGCATGGCCCCCATTCCATGGGTCCCTACTCTCCATGTTGAAGGGAATATTACTTGAGCTATAACATGTACGGGAAACCTAGAGAATGGACACACTGTGAATACAAAAGGTTTCTAAAACTCAACGAGTAGTCCCTCTCCTGGTGCTCCGGTTTCATTTTCCAACTGCTTTACTATCAATCTCCCAACTTGGAGAGACAACCCCTTTAACCTCCTGGTTCGCAGAGGTTGCCAATTTGGCAGAGGATGGAAGGGAAGAGGGAGAACCAAAGAGAGAGTAGCTGTTAGGCATTTGGACGGGCACATGTCACTCTAGTTTCCCGGCAGGAAGAAGAATTTACAAGAGTCTTAGCCACCCACCGGGAACCAGTATAGGTCCTGAACCAAAATTTTGGACTTGCGTACAGCTCACAAAAAACGAGTTGAATAATTGAGCTCAGGGGCACAGCAATTCACAAACTGGCAGAGTAATAAGGACAACTGTCGTCCAAAAATCTGTTGAGGGAAGGCAACGAGGCGGACTTGAAAGCGAGGCAGAATAGCAGGAAACAGATTTCAAGAGGTACGTTTGAATCGCCTTTAAAGCACAGGAAGAGTGGCACAACTTCAACAATGACACACTTGGCCAAAAAGGGCGTATGCGTTTTCTCCTGAATATATTCAGGAGAAAACGCATACGCCCTTTTTGGCCAAGCAAGCAAGCGGGCAATGCAAATCTGCACTACAAAGAAGTATCACTTCCCACCGGTCAAAAGGGACATCCACAAAATATGTAAAAAACAGAAAGGCAAGACAGGCCCTGGAGAACAGGGAGCCTTGTTATGCTGATGGGCGGGATGTAAATTGCCAACTGCCTCACTGGAGGAGTGCATTGCGTTCCCTAAAACAAGTAAACAACAGAGCTACATAGCCAAGGGCACTTTCAGTCTAGGGAATATACCTTGGGAAAACTGAAAATCAATAAGACAGAGCAACCCCCAAATTTAGGGCTGCACTGCTTACAAGAACCTCAACTTGGGTACACCTTAAATATCCCAGGAAATATAAAAATGGTTCAAAAAACTGTGGTATTTATGTACGATGGAATATCCCTCAGCCATGAAATCAATGTCATAAGACCAGGAGCAGCAAAGTGAGTGGATTCAGGTACGATGGTTCTAAGTGAAATAAGTCACACAGAAAAAGAAACTTATCATAAGATATCACTTATGAAGATCCTGTAAACATGGTTACACAGAAACTGAGTTAGGAAAGAGAAGAGAGGCTCACATTTAGAAAACACTCTTATGCCTGCTTAAGGGGAAAGGAGAGGTGGGGTGATGCATAAAACCAGAGTTTGATATACGCACATGTACCATTTCTAAAACCAACTTTGGAATAGACAAGACCTACACCTTCCTCAGTGAAAGGGACTCAAAACCCCATATTTCCCGCAGAGGAATAGATCTGACTAGTAATAATCTTAAAACCTATGTATTGATATGTCTCTGTAACGGAATCAAGTGTTTCTAGACTGGCATAAACATGGAAGCGAGAATCAGCTCAAACCCACTATAAAAAGGAATTTCAAAAACAAAACCATAAAACAGGGAAATTCTTTCCATTTCCTTCAGGGTCTCTGATGAAACTTGGAATGACCCTATCTACAATGACAGCTGGATGTGGCATAAGGCTGGACACTTCGGACTGAGAGGATTGGTGAGATTGGGCGAGCAAATGCAGACACTTTAAAGCAAAAATGCATGGCCCCCTTTCCATGGGTCCCAACTCTCCATGTTGAAGGGAATATTACTAAAGCTATAACATGTACGGGAAACCTAGAGAATGGACACACTGTGAATACAAAAGGTTTCTAAAACTCAACGAGTAGTCCCCCTCCTGGTGCTCCGGTTTGACTTTCCAAGTGCTTTCCTATCAATCTCCCAACTTGGAGAGACAACCCCTTTAACCTCCTCGTTCGCAAAGGTTACCAATTTGGCATAGGATGGAAGGGAAGAGGGAGAACCAAAGAGAGAGTAGCTGTTAGGCATAGGGACGGGCATATGTCACTCTAATTTCCCGCAGGAAGAAGAATTAACCAGAGTCTCAGCCACCCATCGGGAACCAGTATAGGTCCTGAACCAAAATTTTGGACTTGCGTACAGCTCACAAAAAACGAGTTGAAAAATGGAGCTCAGGGGCACAGCAATTCACAAACTGGCAGAGTAATAAAGGAAAACTGTCGTCCAAAAATCTGTTGAGGGAAGGCAACGAGGCGGACTTGAAAGCGAGGCAGAATAGCAGGAAACAGATTTCAAGTGGTACGTTGGAATCACCTTTAAAGCATAGGAAGAGGGACACAACTTTGACAATGACGCACTTGGCCAAAAAGGGCGTATGCGTTTTCTCCTGAATATATTCAGGAGAAAACGCATACGCCCTTTTTGGCCAAGCAAGCAAGCGGGCAATGCAAATCTTCACTACAAAGAAGTATCACTTCCCACCAGTCAAAACGGACATCCACAAAATGTGTAAAAACCAGAAAGGCAAGACAGGCCCTGGAGAACAGGGAGCCTTGTTATGCTGATTGGCGGGATGTAAATTGCCAACTGCCTCACTGGAGGAGTGCATTGCATTCCCTAAAACAAGTAAACAACAGAGCTACAGAGCCAAGGGCACTTCCAGTCTAGGGAATATACCTTGGGAAAACTGAAAATCAATAAGACAGAGCCACCCCCAAATTTAGGGCTGCACTGCTTACAAGAACCTCACCTTGGGTACACCTTAAATATCACAGGAAATATAAAAATGGTTCAAAAAACTGTTGTATTTATGTACAATGGAATATCCCTCAGCCATGAAATCAATGTCATAAGACCAGGAGCAGCAAAGTGAGTGGATTCAGGTACGATGATTCTAAGTGAAATAAGTCACACAGAAAAAGAAACTTATCATAAGAAATCACTTATGAAGATCCTGTAAACATGGCTACACATGAACTGAGTTAGGAAAGAGAACAGAGTCTCACATTTAGAAAAAATTCTTATGCCTGCTTAAGGGGAAAGGAGAGGTGGGGTGATGCATAAAACCAGAGTTTTATATAAGCACAGGTACCATTTCTAAAACCAACTGTGGAATAGAAAAGACCTACACCTTCCTCAGTGAAAGGGACTCAAAACCCCATATTTCCCGCAGAGGAATAGATCTGACTAGTAAGAATCTTAAAACCTATGTATTGATATGTCTCTGTAAAGGAATCAAGTGTGTCTAGACTGGCATAAACATGGCAGCGAGAATCAGCTCAAACCCACTATAAAAAGGAATTTCAAAAACAAAACCAAAAAACAGGGAAATACTTTACATTACCTACAGGGTCTCTAATGAAACCTGGAATGACCCTATCTACAATGACAGCTGGATGTGGCATAAGGCTGGACACTTGGGACTGAGAGGATTGGTGAGATTGGGTGAGCAAATGCAGTCCCTTTAAAGCAAAAATGCATGCCCTCCATTCCATGGGTCCCAACTCTCCATGTTGAAGGGAATATTACTACAGCTATAACATGTACGGGAAACCTAGTGTATGGACACACTGTGAATACAAAAGGTTTCTAAAACTCAACGAGTAGTCCCGCTACTGGTGCTCCGATTTGACTTTCCAACTGCTTTACTATCAATCTCCCAACTTGGAGAGACAACCCCTTTAACCTCCTGGTCCGCACAGGTTGCCAATTTGGCAGAGGATGGAAGGGAAGAGGGAGAACCAATGAGAGAGTAGCTGTTAGGCATTTGGATGGGAACATGTCACTAATTTCCCGGCAGGAAGAAGAATTAACCAGAGTCACAGCCACCCATCGGGAACCAGTATAGGTCCTGAACCAAAATTTTGGACTTGCGTACAGCTCAAAAAAACGAGTTGAAAAATGGAGCTCAGGGGCACAGCATTTCACAAACTGGCAGAGTATTAAAGGACAACTATCGTCCAAAAATCTGTTGAGGGAAGGCTATGAGGCGGACTTGAAAGCGAGACAGAATAGCAGGAAACAGATTTCAAAAGGTACGTTGGTATCGCCTTTAAACCACAGGAAGAGGGGCACAACTTCGACAATGACGCACTTGGCCAAAAAGGGCGAATGCTTTTTCTCCTGAATATATTCAGGAGAAAACGCATAGGCCCTTTTTGGCCAAGCAAGCAAGCGGGCAATACAAATCTGCACTACAAAGAAGTATCACTTCCCACCGGTCACAAGGGACATCCACAAAATGTGTAAAAACCAGAAAGTCAAGACAGGCCCTGGAGAACAGGGAGCCTTGTTATGCTGATGGGCGGGATGTAAATTGCCAACTGCCTCACTGGAGGAGTGCATTGCGTTCCCTAAAACAAGTAAACAACAGAGCTACAGAGCCAAGGGCACTTCTAGTCTAGGGAATATACCTTGGGAAAACAGAATATCAATAAGACAGAGCCACCCCTAAATTTAGGGCTGCACTAATTATAAGAACCTCAACATGGCTACAATTTAAATATCCCAGGAAATATAAAAATGGTTCAAAAAACTGTGGTATTTATGTACGATGGAATATCCCTCAGCCATGAAATCAATGTCATATGACCAGGAGCAGCAAAGTGAGTGGATTCAGGTACGATGATTCTATGTGAAATAAGTCACAGAGAAAAAGAAACTTATCATAAGATATCACTTATGAAGATCCTGTAAACATGGCTACACATGAACTGAGTTAGGAAAGGGAACAGAGTCTCACATTTAGAAAACACTCCTATGCCTGCTAAAGGGGAAAGGAGAGGTGGGGTGATGCATAAAACCAGAGTTTGATATAAGCACAGGTACCATTTCTAAAACCAACTGTGGAATAGACAAGACCTACACCTTCCTCAGTGAAAGGGACTCAAAACCCCATATTTCCCGCAGAGGAATAGATCTGACTAGTAAGAATCTTAAAACCTATGTATTGATATGTCTCTGTAAGGGAATCAAGTGTGTCTAGACTGGCATAAACATGGAAGCGAGAATCAGCTCAAACCCACTATAAAAAGGAATTTCAAAAACAAAACCAAAAAACAGGGAAATTCTTTCCATTTCCTTCAGGGTCTCTGATGAAACCTGGAATGACCCTATCTACAATGACAGCTGGATGTGGCATAAGGCTGGACACTTGGGACTGAGAGGATTGGTGAGATTGGGAGAGCAAATGCAGACCCTTTAAAGCAAAAATGCATGGCCCCCATTCCATGGGTCCCAACTCTCCATGTTGAAGGGAATATTACTACAGCTATAACATGTACGGGAAACCTAGAGAATGGACACACAGTGAATACAAAAGGTTCCTAAAACTCAACGAGTAGTCCCCCTCCTTGTGCTCCGGTTTGACTTTCCAACTGCTTTCCTATCAATCTCCCAACTTGGAGAGACAACCCCTTTAACCTCCTGGTTCGCAGAGGTTGCCAATTTGGCAGAGGATGGAAGGGAAGAGGGAGAACCAATGAGAGAGTAGCTGTTAGGCATTTGGACGGGCACATGTCACTCTAGTTTCCCGGCGGGAAGAAGAATTAACCAGAGTCTCAGCCACCCACCGAGAACCAGTATAGGTCCTGAACCAAAATTTTGGACTTGCGTACAGCTCACAAAATACGAGTTGAAAAATGGAGCTCAGGGGCACATCAATTCACAAACTGGCAGAGTAATAAAGGACAACTGTCGTCCAAAAATCTGTTGAGGGAAGGCAACGAGGCGGACTTGAAAGCGAGGCAGAATAGCAGGAAACAGATTTCAAGAGGTACGTTGGAATCGCCTTTAGAGCACAGGAAGAGGGGCACAACTTCGACAATGACGCACTTGGCCAAAAAGGGCGTATGCGTTTTCTCCTGAATATATTCAGGAGAAAACGCATACGCCCTTTTTGACCAAGCAAGCAAGCGGGCAATGCAAATCTGCACTACAAAGAAGTATCACTTCCCACCGGTCAAAAGGGACATCCACAAAATGTGTAAAAACCAGAAAGGCAAGACAGGCCCTGGAGAACAGGGAGCCTTGTTATGCTGATGGGCGGGATGTAAATTGCCAACTGCCTCACTGGAGGAGTGCATTGTGTTCCCTAAAAGAAGTAATCAACAGAGCTACAGATCCAAGGGCACATCCAGTCTAGGGAATATACCTTTGGAAAACTGAAAATCAATAAGACAGAGCCACCACCAAAATTAGGGCTGCACTGCTTACAAGAACCTCAACTTGGGTACACCTTAAATATCCCAGGAAATATAAAAATGGTTAAAAAAAACTGTGGTATTTATGAACGATGGAATATCCCTCAGCCATGAAATCAAGGTCAAAAGACCAGGAGCATCAAAGTGAGTGGATTCAGTTACGATAATTCTAAGTGAAATAAGTCACACAGAAAAAGAAACTTATCATAAGATATCACTTATGAAGATCCTGTAAACATGGCTACACATGAACTGAGTTAGGAAAGAGAACAGAGTCTCACATTTAGAAAACACTCTTATGCCTGCTTAAGGGGAAAGGAGAGGTGGGGAGATGCATAAAACCAGAGTTTGATATAAGCACAGGTACCATTTCTAAAACCAACTGTGGAATAGACAAGACCTACACCTTCCTCAGTGAAAGGGACTCAAAACCCCATATTTCCCGCAGAGGAATAGATCTGACTAGTAAGAATATTAAAACCTATGTATTGATATGTCTGTGTAAGGGAATCAAGTGTGTCTAGACTGGCATCAACATGGCAGCGAGAATCAGCTCAAACCCACTATAAAAAGCAATTTCAAAAAGAAAACCAAAAAACAGGGAAATTCTTTACATTTCCTTCAGGCTCTCTGATGAAAGCTGGAATGACCCTATCTACAATGACAGCTGGATGTGGCATAAGCCTGGACACTTGGGACTGAGAGTATTGGTGAGATTGGGTGAGCAAATGCAGACCCTTTAAAGCAAAATGCCTGGCCCCCATTCCTTGGGTCCCAACTCTCCATGTTGAAGGGAATATTACTACAGCTATAACATGTACGGGAAACCTAGAGAATGGACACACTGTGAATACAAAAGGTTTCTAAAACTCAACGAGTAGTCCCTCTCCTGGTGCTCCGGTTTGACTTTCCAACTGCTTTACTATCAATCTCCCAACTTGGAGAGACAGCCCCTTTAACCTCCTGTTTCGCACAGGTTGCCAATTTGGCAGAGGATGGAAGGGAAGAGGGAGAACCAATGAGAGAGTAGCTGTTAGGCATTTGGACGGGAACATGTCACTAATTTCCCGGCAGGAAGAAGAATTAACCAGAGACACAGCCACCCACCGGGAACCAGTATAGGTCCTGAACCAAAATTTTGGAATTGCGTACAGCTCACAAAAAACGAGTTGAATAATTGAGCTCAGGGGCACAGCAATTCACAAACTGGCAGAGTAATAAAGGACAACTGTCGTCCAAAAATCTGTTGAGGGAAGGCAACGAGGCGGACTTGAAAGCGAGGCAGAATAGCAGGAAACAGATTTCAAGTGGTACGTTGGAATTGCCTTTAAAGCACAGGAAGAGTGGCACAACTTCGACAATGACACACTTGGCCAAAAAGGGCGTATGCGTTTTCTCCTGAATAGATTCAGGAGAAAACGCATACGCCCTTTTTGGCAAAGCAAGCAAGCGGGCAATGCAAATCTGCACTACAAAGAAGTATCACTTCCCACCGGTCAAAAGGGACATCCACAAAATATGTAAAAAACAGAAAGGCAAGACAGGCCCTGAAGAACAGGGAGCCTTGTTATGCTGATGGGCGGGATGTAAATTGCCAACTGCCTCACTGGAGGAGTGCATTGCGTTCCCTAAAACAAGTAAACAACAGAGCTACAGAGCCAAGGGCACTTCCAGTCTAGGGAATATACCTTGGGAAAACTGAAAATCAATAAGACAGAGCCACCCCCAAAATTAGGGCTGCACTGCTTACAAGAACCTCAACTTGGGTACACCTTAAATATCCCAGGTAATATAAAAACGGTTCAATAAACTGTGGTATTTATATACGACGGAATATCCCTCAGCCATGAAATCAATGTCAAAAGACCAGGAGCAGCAAAGTGAGTGGATTCAGGTACGATGATTCTAAGTGAAATAAGTCACACAGAAAAAGAAACTTCTCATAAGATATCACTTATGAAGATCCTGTAAACATGGCTACACATGAACTGAGTTAGGAACGAGAACAGAGTCTCACATTTAGAAAACACTCTTATGCCTGCTTAAGGGGAAAGGAGAGGTGGGGTGATGCATAAAACCAGAGTTTGATATAAGCACAGGTACCATTTCTAAAACCAACTGTGGAATAGACAAGACCTACACCTTCCTCAGTGAAAGGGACTCAAAACCCCATATTTCCCGCAGAGGAATAAATCTGACTAGTAAGAATCTTAAAACCTATGTATTGATATGTCTCTGTAAGGGAATCAAGTGTGTCTAGACTGGCATAAACTTGGAAACGAGAATCAGCTCTAACCTTCTATAAAAAGGAATTTCAAAAACAAAACCAAAAAACAGGGAAATTCTTTACATTTTCATCAGGGTCTCTGATGAAACCTGCAATGACCCTATCTACAATGACAGCTGGATGTGGCATAAGGCTGGACACATGGGACTGAGAGGATTGGTGAGATTGGGTGAGCAAAGGCAGACCCTTTAAAGCAAAAATGCATGGCCCCCATTCCATGGGTCCCAACTCTTCATGTTGAAGGGAATATTACTACAGCTATAACATGTACGGGAAACCTAGAGAATGGACACAATGTGAATACAAAAGGTTTCTAAAACTCAACGAGTAGTCCCTCTCCTGGTTCTCCGGTTTGACTTTCCAACTGCTTTCCTATCAATCTCCCAACTTGGAGAGACAACCCCTTTAACCTCCTCGTTCGCAAAGGTTGCCAATTTGGCAGAGTATGGAAGGGAAGAGGGAGAACCAATGAGAGAGTAGCAGTTAGGCATTTGGACGGGCACATGTCACTATAATTTCCCGGCAGGAAGAAGAATTAACCAGAGTCTCAGCCACCCACCGGGAACCAGTATGGGTCCTGAACCAAAATTTTGGACTTGCGTACAGCTCACAAAAAACGAGTTGAAAAATGGAGCTCAGGGGCACAGCAATTCACAAACTGGCAGAGTAATAAAGGACAACTGTCGTCCAAAAATCTGTTGAGGGAAGGCAACGAGGCGGACTTGAAAGCGAGGCAGAATAGCAGGAAACAGATTTCAAGAGGTACGTTGGAATCGCCTTTAAAGCACAGGAAGAGGGGCACAACTTCGACAATGACGTACTTGGCCAAAAAGGGCGTATGCGTTTTCTCCTGAATATATTCAAGAGAAAACGCATACGCCCTTTTTGGCCAAGCAAGCAAGTGGTTATGCAAATCTGCACTACAAAGAAGTATCACTTCCCACCTGTCAAAAGGGACATCCACAAAATGTGTAAAAACCAGAAAGGCAAGACAGGCCCTGGAGAACAGGGAGCCTTGTTATGCTGATGGGCGGGATGTAAATTGCCAACTGCCTCACTGGAGGAGTGCATTGCATTCCCTAAAACAAGTAAACAACAGAGCTACAGAGCCAAGGGCACTTCCAGTCTAGGGAATATACCTTGGGAAAACTGAAAATCAATAAGACAGAGCCACCCCCAAATTTAGAGCTGCACTGCTTACAAGAACCTCAACTTGGGTACACCTTAAATATCCCAGGAAGTATAAAATTGGTTCAAAAAACTGCGGTATTTATGTACGATGGAATATCCTTCAGCCATGAAATCAATGTCATAAGACCAGGAGCAGCAAAGTGAGTGGATACAGGTACGATGATTCTAAGTGAAATAAGTCACACAGAAAAAGAAACTTCTCATAAGATATCACTTATGAAGATCCTGTAAACATGGCTACACATGAACTGAGTTAGGAAAGAGAACAGAGTCTCACATTTAGAAAACACACTTATGCCTGCTTAAGGGGAAAGGAGAGGTGGGGTGATGCATAAAACCAGAGTTTGATATAAGCACAGGTACCATTTCTAAAACCAACTGTGGAATAGACAAGACCTACACCTTCCTCAGTGAAAGGGACTCAAAACCCCATATTTCCCGCAGAGGAATAGATCTGACTAGTAAGAATCTTAAAACCTATGTATTGATATGTCTCTGTAAGGGAATCAAGTGTGTCTAGACAGGCATAAACATGGCAGCGAGAATCAGCTCAAACCCACTATAAAAAGGAATTTCAAAAACAAAACCAAAAAACAGGGAAATTCTTTACATTTCCTTCAGGGTCTCAGATGAAACCTGGAATGACCCTATCTACAATGACAGCTGGATGTGGCATAAGGCTGGACACTTGGGACTGAGAGGATTGGTGAGATTGGGTGAGCAAATGCAGACCCTTTAAAGCAAAAATGCATGGCCCCCATTCCATGGGTCCCAACTCTCCATGTTGAAGGGAATATTACTACAGCTATAACATGTACGGGAAACCTAGAGAATGGACACACAGTGAATACAAAAGGTTTCTAAAATTCAACGAGTAGTCCCTCTCCTGGTGTTCCGGTTTGACTTTCCAACTGCTTTACTATCAATCTCCCAACTTGGAGAGACAGACCCTTTAAACTCCTGGTTCGCACTGGTTGCCAATTTGGCAGAGGATGGAAGGGAAGAGGGAGAACCATTGAGAGAGTAGCTGTTAGACATTTGGACGGGCACATGTCACTCTAATTTCCCGGCAGGAAGAAGAATTAACCAGAGTCTCAGCCACCCACCGGGAAGCAGTATAGGTCCTGAACCAAAATTTTGGACTTGCGTACAGCTCACAAAAAACGAGTTGAAAAATGGAGCACAGGGGCACAGCAATTCACAAACTGGCATAGTAATAAAGCACAACTATCGTCCAAAAATCTGTTGAGGGAAGGCAACGAGGCGGACTTGAAAGCGAGGCAGAATAGCAGGAAACAGATTTCAAGTGGTACGTTGGAATCGACTTTAAAGCACAGGAACTGGGCTCAACTTCGACAGTGACGCACTTGGCCAAAAAGGGCGTATGCCTTTTCTCCTGAATATATTCAGGAGAAAAGGCATACGCCCTTTTTGGCCAAGCAAGCAAGCGGGCAATGCAAATCTGCACTACAAAGAAGTATCACTTCCCACTGGTCAAAAGGGACATCCACAAAATGTGTAAAAACCAGAAAGTCAAGACAGGCCCTGGAGAACAGGGAGCCTTGTTATGCTGATGGGCGGGATGTAAATTGCCAACTGCCTCACTGGAGGAGTGCATTGCGTTCCATAAAGGAAGTAATCAACAGAGCTACAGAGCCAAGGGCACATCCAGTCTAGGGAATATACCTTGGGAAAACTGAAAATCAATAAGACAGAGCCACCCCCAAATTTAGGGCTGCACTGCTTACAAGAACCTCAAGTTGGGTACACGTTAAATATCCCAGGAAATATAAAAATGGTTCAAAAAACTGAGGTATTTATGTACGATGGAATATCCCTCAGCCATGAAATCAATGTCATAAGAGCAGGAGCAGCAAAGTGAGTGGATTCAGGTACGATGATTCTAAGTGAAATAAGTCACACAGAAAAAGAAACTTCTCATAAGATATCACTTATGAAGATCCTGTAAACATGGCTACACATGAACTGAGATAGGAAAGAGAACAGAGTCTCACATTTAGAAAACACTCTTATTCCTGCTTAAGGGGAAAGGAGAGGTGGGGTGATGCATAAAACCAGAGTTTGATATAAGCACAGGTACCATTTCTAAAACCAACTGTGGAATAGACAAGACCTACACCTTCCTCAGGGAAAGGGACTCAAAACCCCATATTCCCCACAGAGGAATAGATCTGACTAGTAAGAATCTTAAAACCTATGTATTGATATGTCTCTGTAAGGGAATCAAGTGTGTCTAGACTGGCATAAACATGGCAGTGAGAATCAGCTCAAACACACTATAAAAAGGAATTTCAAAAACAAAACCGAAAAACAGGGAAATTCTTTACATTGCCTTCAGGGTCTCTGATGAAACCTGGAATGACCCTATCTACAATGACAGCTGGATGAGGCATAAGGCTGGACACTTGGGACTGAGAGCATTGGTGAAATTGGGTGAGCAAATGCAGACCCTTTAAAGCAAAAATGCATGGCCCCCATTCCATGGGTCCCAACTCTCCATGTTGAAGGGAATATTACTACAGATATAACATGTACGGGAAACCTAGAGAATGGACACACTGTGAATACAAAAGGTTTCTAAAACTCAACGAGTAGTCCCTCTCCTGGTGCTCCGTTTTGACTTTCCCACTGCTTTACTATCAATCTCCCAACTTTGAGAGACAACCCCTTTAACCTCCTGGTTCGCACAGGTTGCCAATTTGGCAGAGGATGGAAGGGAAGAGGGAGAACCAATGAGAGAGTAGCTGTTAGACATTTGGACGGGCACATGTCACTCTAATTCCCCGGGAGGAAGAAGAATTAACCAGAGTCTCAGCCAACCTCCGGGAACCAGTATAGGTCCTGAACCAAAATTTTGGACTTGCGTACAGCTCACAAAAAACGAGTTGAAAATGGAGCTCACGGCACAGCAATTCACAAACTGGCAGAGTAATAAAGGACAACTGTCGTCCAAAAATCTGTTGAGGGAAGGCAACGAGGCGGACTTGAAAAGGAGGCAGAATAGCAGGAAACAGATTTCAAGAGGTACGTTGGAATCGCCTTTAAAGCACAGGAAGAGGGGCACAACTTCGACAATGACGCACTTGGCCAAAAAGGGCTTATGCGTTTTCTCCTGAATATATTCAGGAGAAAATGCATACGCCCTTTTTGCCCAAGCAAGCAAGCGGGCAATGCAAATCTGCACTGCAAAGAAGTATCACTTCCCACCGGTCCAAAGGGACATCCACAAAATGTGTAAAAACCAGAAAGGCAAGACAGGCCCTGGAGAACAGGGAGCCTTGTTATGCTGATGGGCGGGATGTAAATTGCCAACTGCCTCACTGGAGGAGTGCATTGCGTTCCCTAAAACAAGTAAACAACAGAGGTACAGAGCCAAGGGCACTTCCAGTCTAGGGAATATACCTTGGGAAAACTGAAAATCAATAAGCCAGAGCCACCCCCAAATTTAGGGCTGCACTGCTTACAAGAACCTCAACTTGGGTACACCTTAAATATCCCATGAAATATAAAATTGGTTCAAAAAACTGCGGTATTTATGTACGATGGAATATCCCTCAGCCATGAAATCAATGTCATAAGACCAGGAGCAGCAAAGTGAGTGGATTCAGGTACGATGATTCTAAGTGAAATAAGTCACACAGAAAAAGAAACTTATCACAAGATATCACTTATGAAGATCCTGTAAACATGGCTACACATGAACTGAGTTAGGAAAGAGAACAGAGTCTCACATTTAGAAAACACTCTTATGCCTGCTTAAGGGGAAAGGAGAGGTGGGGTGATGCATAAAACCAGAGTTTGATATAGGCACAGGTACCATTTCTAAAACCAACTGTGGAATAGACAAGACCTACACCTTCCTCAGTGAAAGGGACTCAAAACCCCATATTTCCCGCAGAGGAATAGATCTGACTAGTAAGAATCTTATAACCTATGTATTGATATGTCTCTGTAAGGGAATCAAGTGTGTCTAGACTGGCATGAACATGGAAGCGAGAATCAGCTCAAACCCACTATAAAAAGGAATTTCAAAAACAAAACCAAAAAACAGGGAAATTCTTTCCATTTCGTTCAGGGTCTCTGATGAAACCTGGAATGACCCTATCTACAATGACAGCTGGATGTGGCATAAGGCTGGACACTTGGGACTGAGAGCATTGGTGAAATTGGGTGAGCAAATGCAGACCCTTTAAAGCAAAAATGCATGGCCCCCATTCCATGGGTCCCATCTCTCCATGTTGAAGGGAATATTACTACAGATATAACATGTACGGGAAACCTAGAGAATGGACACACTGTGAATACAAAAGGTTTCTAAAACTCAACGAGTAGTCCCTCTCCTGGTGCTCCGGTTTGACTTTCCCACTGCTTTACTATCAATCTCCCAACTTGGAGAGACAACCCCTTTAACCTCCTGGTTCGCACAGGTTGCCAATTTGGCAGAGGATGGAAGGGAAGAGGGAGAACCAATGAGAGAGTAGCTGTTAGACATTTGGACGGGCACATGTCACTCTAATTCCCCGGGAGGAAGAAGAATTAACCAGAGTCTCAGCCAACCTCCGGGAACCAGTATAGGTCCTGAACCAAAATTTTGGACTTGCGTACAGCTCACAAAAAACGAGTTGAAAAATGGAGCTCACGGCACAGCAATTCACAAACTGGCAGAGTAATAAAGGACAACTGTCGTCCAAAAATCTGTTGAGGGAAGGCAACGAGGCGGACTTGAAAAGGAGGCAGAATAGCAGGAAACAGATTTCAAGAGGTACGTTGGAATCGCCTTTAAAGCACAGGAAGAGGGGCACAACTTCGACAATGACGCACTTGGCCAAAAAGGGCTTATGCATTTTCTCCTGAATATATTCAGGAGAAAACGCATACGCCCTTTTTGCCCAAGCAAGCAAGCGGGCAATGCAAATCTGCACTGCAAAGAAGTATCACTTCCCACCGGTCCAAAGGGACATCCACAAAATGTGTAAAAACCAGAAAGGCAAGACAGGCCCTGGAGAACAGGGAGCCTTGTTATGCTGATGGGCGGGATGTAAATTGCCAACTGCCTCACTGGAGGAGTGCATTGCGTTCCCTAAAACAAGTAAACAACAGAGGTACAGAGCCAAGGGCACTTCCAGTCTAGGGAATATATCTTGGGAAAACTGAAAATCAATAAGACAGAGCCACCCCCAAATTTAGGGCTGCACTGCTTACAAGAACCTCAACTTGGGTACACCTTAAATATCCCATGAAATATAAAATTGGTTCAAAAAACTGCGGTATTTATGTACGATGGAATATCCCTCAGCCATGAAATCAATGTCATAAGACCAGGAGCAGCAAAGTGAGTGGATTCAGGTACGATGATTCTAAGTGAAATAAGTCACACAGAAAAAGAAACTTCTCATAAGATATCACTTATGAAGATCCTGTAAACATGGCTACACATGAACTGAGTTAGGAAAGAGAACAGAGTCTCACATTTAGAAAACACTCTTATGCCTGCTTAAGGGGAAAGGAGAGGTGGGGTGATGCATAAAACCAGAGTTTGATATAAGCACAGGTACCATTTCTAAAACCAACTGTGGAATAGACAAGACCTACACCTTCCTCAGTGAAAGGGACTCAAAACCCCATATTTCCCGCAGAGGAATAGATCTGACTAGTAAGAATCTTAAAACCTATGTATTGATATGTCTCTGTAAGGGAATCACGTGTGTCTAGACTGGCATGAACATGGAAGCGAGAATCAGCTCAAACCCACTATAAAAAGGAATTTCAAAAACAAAACCAAAAAACAGGGAAATTCTTTCCATTTCGTTCAGGGTCTCTGATGAAACCTGGAATGACCCTATCTACAATGACAGCTGGATGTGGCATAAGGCTGGACACTTGGGACTGAGAGCATTGGTGAAATTGGGTGAGCAAATGCAGACCCTTTAAAGCAAAAATGCATGGCCCCCATTCCATGGGTCCCATCTCTCCATGTTGAAGGGAATATTACTACAGATATAACATGTACGGGAAACCTAGAGAATGGACACACTGTGAATACAAAAGGTTTCTAAAACTCAACGAGTAGTCCCTCTCCTGGTGCTCCGGTTTGACTTTCCCACTGCTTTACTATCAATCTCCCAACTTGGAGAGACAACCCCTTTAACCTCCTGGTTCGCACAGGTTGCCAATTTGGCAGAGGATGGAAGGGAAGAGGGAGAACCAATGAGAGAGTAGCTGTTAGACATTTGGACGGGCACATGTCACTCTAATTCCCCGGGAGGATGAAGAATTAACCAGAGTCTCAGCCAACCTCCGGGAACCAGTATAGGTCCTGAACCAAAATTTTGGACTTGCGTACAGCTCACAAAAAACGAGTTGAAAAATGGAGCTCACGGCACAGCAATTCACAAACTGGCAGAGTAATAAAGGACAACTGTCGTCCAAAAATCTGTTGAGGGAAGGCAACGAGGCGGACTTGAAAAGGAGGCAGAATAGCAGGAAACAGATTTCAAGAGGTACGTTGGAATCGCCTTTAAAGCACAGGAAGAGGGGCACAACTTCGACAATGACGCACTTGGCCAAAAAGGGCTTATGCATTTTCTCCTGAATATATTCAGGAGAAAACGCATACGCCCTTTTTGCCCAAGCAAGCAAGCGTGCAATGCAAATCTGCACTGCAAAGAAGTATCACTTCCCACCGGTCCAAAGGGACATCCACAAAATGTGTAAAAACCAGAAAGGCAAGACAGGCCCTGGAGAACAGGGAGCCTTGTTATGCTGATGGGCGGGATGTAAATTGCCAACTGCCTCACTGGAGGAGTGCATTGCGTTCCCTAAAACAAGTAAACAACAGAGGTACAGAGCCAAGGGCACTTCCAGTCTAGGGAATATATCTTGGGAAAACTGAAAATCAATAAGACAGAGCCACCCCCAAATTTAGGGCTGCACTGCTTACAAGAACCTCAACTTGGGTACACCTTAAATATCCCATGAAATATAAAATTGGTTCAAAAAACTGCGGTATTTATGTACGATGGAATATCCCTCAGCCATGAAATCAATGTCATAAGACCAGGAGCAGCAAAGTGAGTGGATTCAGGTACGATGATTCTAAGTGAAATAAGTCACACAGAAAAAGAAACTTCTCATAAGATATCACTTATGAAGATCCTGTAAACATGGCTACACATGAACTGAGTTAGGAAAGAGAACAGAGTCTCACATTTAGAAAACACTCTTATGCCTGCTTAAGGGGAAAGGAGAGGTGGGGTGATGCATAAAACCAGAGTTTGATATAAGCACAGGTACCATTTCTAAAACCAACTGTGGAATAGACAAGACCTACACCTTCCTCAGTGAAAGGGACTCAAAACCCCATATTTCCCGCAGAGGAATAGATCTGACTAGTAAGAATCTTAAAACCTATGTATTGATATGTCTCTGTAAGGGAATCACGTGTGTCTAGACTGGCATGAACATGGAAGCGAGAATCAGCTCAAACCCACTATAAAAAGGAATTTCAAAAACAAAACCAAAAAACAGGGAAATTCTTTCCATTTCGTTCAGGGTCTCTGATGAAACCTGGAATGACCCTATCTACAATGACAGCTGGATGTGGCATAAGGCTGGACACTTGGGACTGAGAGGATTGGTGAGATTGGGTGAGCAAATGCAGACCCTTTAAAGCAAAAATGCATGGCCCCCATTCCATGGGTCCCAACTCTCCATGTTGAAGGGAATATTACTACAGATATAAAATGTACGGGGAACCTAGAGAATGGACACACAGTGAATACAAAAGGTTTCTAGAACTCAAAGAGAAGTCCCTCTCCTGGTGTTCCGGTATGACTTTCCAACTGCTTTACTATTAATCTCCCAACTTGGAGAGACAGCCTGTTTAACCTCCTGGTTCGCACTGGTTGCCAATTTGGCAGAGGATGGAAGGGATGAGGGAGAACCAATGAGAGAGTAGCTGTTAGACATTTGGACGGGCACATGTCACTCTAATTTCCCGGCAGGAAGAAGAATAGACCAGAATCTCAGCCACCCCCCGGGAACCAGTATAGGTCCTGAACCAAAATTTTGGACTTGCGTACAGCTCACAAAAAACGAGTTGAAAAATGGAGTTCACGGCACAGCAATTCACAATCTGGCAGAGTAATAAAAGACAACTGTCGTCCAAAAATCTGTTGAGGGAAGGCAACGAGGCGGACTTGAAAACGAGGCAGAATAGCAGGAAACAAATTTCAAGAGGTACGTTGGAATCGCCTTTAAAGCACAGGAAGAGGGCCACAACTTCGACAGTGACGCACTTGGCCAAAAAGGGGCGAATGTGTTTTCTCCTGAATATATTCAGGAGAAAACGCATACGCCCTTTTTGGCCAAGCAACCAAGCGGGCAATGCAAATCTGCACTACAAAGAAGTATCACTTCCCACTGGTCAAAAGGGACATCCACAAAATGTGTAAAAACCAGAAAGTCAAGACAGGCCCTGGAGAACAGGGAGCCTTGTTATGCTGATGGGCGGGATGTAAATTGCCAACTGCCTCACTGGAGGAGTGCATTGCGTTCCCTAAAAGAAGTAATCAACAGAGCTACACAGCCAAGGGCACAACCAGTCTAGGGAATATACCTTGGGAAAACTGAAAATCAATAAGACAGAGCCACCCCCAAATTTAGGGCTGCACTGCTTACAGGAACCTCAACATGGGTACACCTTAAATATCCCAGGAAATATAAAAATGGTTCAAAAAACTGAGGTATTTATGTACGATGGAATATCCCTGAGCCATGAAATCAATGTCATAAGAGCAGGAGCAGCAAAATGAGTGGATTCAGGTACGATGATTCTAAGTGAAATAAGTCACACAGAAAAAGAAACTTCTCATAAGATATCACTTATGAAGATCCTGTAAACATGGCTACACATGAACTGAGTTAGGAAAGAGAACAGACTCTCACATTTAGAAAACACTCTTATTCCTGCATAAGGGGAAAGGAGAGGTGGGGTGATGCATAAAACCAGAGTTTGATATAAGCACAGGTACCATTTCTAAAACCAACTGTGGAATAGACAAGACCTACACCTTCCTCAGTGAAAGGGACTCAAAACCCCATATTCCCCGCAGAGAAATAGATCTGACTAGTAAGAATCTTAAAACCTATGTATTGATATGTCTCTGTAAGGGAATCAAGTGTGTCTAGACTGGCATAAACATGGCAGTGAGAATCAGCTCAAACCCACTATAAAAAGGAATTTCAAATACAAAACCGAAAAACAGGGAAATTCTTTACATTTCCTTCAGGGTCTCTGATGAAACCTGGAATGACCCTATCTACAATGACAGCTGGATGTGGCATAAGGCTGGACACTAGGGACTGAGAGGATTGGTGAAATTGGATGAGCAAATGCAGACCCTTTAAAGCAAAAATGCATGTCCCCCATTCCATGGGTCCCAGCTCTCCATGTTGAAGGGAATATTACTACAGATATAACATGTACGGGAAACCTAGAGAATGGACATACAGTGAATATAAAATGTTTCTAAAACTCAACGAGAAGTCCCTCTCCTGGTGCTTCGGTTTGACTTTCCAACTGCTTTCCTATCAATCTCCCAACTTGGAGAGACAGCCCCTTTAACCTCCTGGTTCGCACAGGTTGCCAATTTGTCAGAGGATGGAAGGGAAGAGGGAGAACCAATGAGAGAGTAGCTGTTAGACATTTGGACGGGCACATGTCACTCTAATTTCCCGGCAGGAAGAATAATTAACCAGAGTCTCAGCCAACCACCGGGAAGCAGTATGGGTCCTGAACCAAAATTTTGGACTTGCGTACAGCTCACAAAAAACGAGTTGAAAAATGGTGCTCAGGGGCACAGCAATTCACAAACTGGCAGAGTAATAAAGGACAACTGTCGTCCAAAAATCTGTTAAGTGAAGTCAACGAGGCGGACTTGAAAGCGAGGCAGAATAGCAGGAAACAGATTTCAAGAGGTACGTTGGAATCGCCTTTAAAGCACAGGAAGAGGGGCACAACTTCGACAATGACGCACTTGGCCAAAAAGGGCGCATGCGTTTTCTCCTGAATATATTCAGGAGAAAACGCATACGCCCTTTTTGGCCAAGCAAGCAAGCGGGCAATGCAAATCTGCACTACAAAGAAGTATCACTTCCCACCGGTCAAAAGGGACATCCACAAAATGTGTAAAAACCAGAAAGGCAAGACAGGCCCTGGAGAACAGGGAGCCTTGTTATGCTGATGGGCGGCATGTAAATTGCCAACTGCCTCACTGGAAGAGTGCATTGTGTTCCCTAAAAGAAGTAATCAACAGAGCTACAGAGCCAATGGCACATCCAGTCTAGGGAATATACCTTGGGAAAACTGAAATTCAGTAAGACAGAGCCTCCCCCAAATTTAGGGCTGCACTGCTTACAAGAACCTCCACATGAGTACACCTTAAATATCCCAGGAAATATAAAAATGGTTCAAAAAACTGTGGTATTTATGTACGATGGAATATCCCTCAGCCATGAAATCAATGTCATAAGACCAGGAGCAGCAAAGTGAGTGGATTCAGGTACGATGATTCTAAGTGAAATAAGTCACACAGAAAAAGAAACTTCTCATAAGATATCACTTATGAAGATCCTGTAAACATGGCTACACATGAACTGAGTTAGGAAAGAGAACAGAGTCTCACATTTAGAAAACACTCTTATGCCTGCTTAAGGGGAAAGGAGAGGTGGGGTGATGCATAAAACCAGAGTTTGATATAAGCACAGGTACCATTTCTAAAACCAACTGTGGAATAGACAAGACCTACACCTTCCTCAGTGAAAGGGACTCAAAACCCCATATTTCCCGCAGAGGAATAGATCTGTCTAGTAAGAATCTTAAAACCTATGTATTGATATGTCTCTGTAAGGGAATCAAGTGTGTCTAGACTGGCATAAACATGGCAGCGAGAATCAGCTCAAACCCACTATAAAACGGAATTTCAAAACCAAAACCAAAAAACAGGGAAATTCTTTACATTTCCTTCAGGGTCTCTGATGAAACTTGAAATGACCCTATCTACAATGACAGCTGGATGTGGCATAAGGCTGGACACTTGAGACTGAGAGAATTGGTGAAATTGGGTGAGCAAATGCAGACCCTTTAAATCAAAAATGCATGGCCCCCATTCCATGGGTCCCAACTCTCCATGTTGAAGGGAATATTACTACAGCTATAACATGTACGGGAAACCTAGAGAATGGACACACAGTGAATACAAAATGTTTCTAAAACTCAACGAGAAGTCCCTCTCCTGGTGCTCCGGTTTGACTTTCCAACTGCTTTCCTATCAATCTCCCAACTTGGAGAGACAGCCCCTTTAACCTCCTGGTTCGCACAGGTTGCCAATTTGGCAGAGGATGGAAGGGAAGAGGGAGAACCAATGAGAGTGTAGCTGTTAGACATTTGGACGGGCACATGTCACTCTAATTTCCCGGCAGGAAGAAGAATTAACCGGAGTCTCAGCCACCCACCGGGAACCAGTATAGGTACAGAACCAAAATTTTGGAATTGCGTACAGCTCACAAAAAACGAGTTGAAAAATGGAGCTCATGGCACAGCAATTCACAAACTGCCAGAGTAATAAAAGACAACTGTCGTCCAAAAATCTGTTGAGGGAAGGCTACGAGGCGGACTTGAAAGCGAGGCAGAATAGCAGGAAACAAATTTCAAGAGTTACGTTGGAATCGCCTTTAAAGGACAGGAAGAGGGGCACAACTTCGACAATGACGCACTTGGCCAAAAAGGGCGTATGCGTTTTCCCCTGAATATATTCAGGAGAAAACGCATACGCCCTTTTTGGCCAAGCAAGCAAGCGGGCAATGCAAATCTGCACTACAAAGAAGTAACACTTCCCACCGGTCCAAAGGGACATCCACAAAATGTGTAAAAACCAGAAAGGCAAGACAGGCCCTGGAGAACAGGGAGCCTTGTTATGCTGATGGGCGGGATGTAAATTGCCAACTGCCTCACTGGAGGAGTGCATTGCGTTCCCTAAAACAAGTAAACAACAGAGCTACAGAGCCAAGGGCACAGCCAGTCTAGGGAATATACCTTGGGAAAACTGAAAATCAATAAGACAGAGCCACCCCCAAATTTAGGGCTGCACTGCTTAGAAGAACCTCAACTTGGGTACACCTTAAATATCCCAGGAAATATAAAAATGGTTCAAAAAACTGTGGTATTTATGTACGATGGAATATCCCTCAGCCATGAAATCAATGTCATAAGACCAGGAGCAGCAAAGTGAGTGGATTCAGGTACGATGATTCTAAGTGAAAAAAGTCACACAGAAAAAGAAACTTCTCATAAGATATCACTTATGAAGATCCTGTAAACATGGCTACACATGAACTGAGTTAGGAAAGAGAACAGAGTCTCACATTTAGAAAACACTCTTATGCCTGCTTAAGGGGAAAGGAGAGGTGGGGTGATGCATTAAACCAGAGTTTGATATAAGCACAGGTACCTTTGCTAAAACCAACTGTGGAATAGACAAGACCTACACCTTCCTCAGTGAAAGGGACTCAAAACCCCATATTTCCCGCAGAGGAATAGATCTGATTAGTAAGAATCTTAAAACCTATGTATTGATATGTCTCTGTAAGGGAATCACGTGTGTCTAGACTGGCATAAACATGGCAGCGAGAATCAGCTCAAACCCACTATAAAAAGGAATTTCAAAAACAAAACCAAAAAACAGGGAAATTCTTTACATTTCCTTCAGGGTCTCTGATGAAACCTGGAATGACCCTATCTACAATAACAGCTGGATGTGGCATAAGGCTGGACACTTGGGACTGAGAGGATTGGTGAGATTGGGTGAGCAAATGCAGACCCTTTAAAGCAAAAATGCATGGCCCCCATTCCATGGGTCCCAACTCTCCATGTTGAAGGGAATATTACTACAGCTAACATGTACGGGATACCTAGAGAATGGGCACACTGTGAATACAAAAGGTTTCTAAAACTCAACGAGTAGTCCCTCTCCTGGTGCTCCGGTTTGACTTTCCCACTGCTTTACTATCAATCTCCCACCTTGGAGAGACAACCCCTTTAACCTCCTGGTTCGCACAGGTTGCCAATTTGGCAGAGGATGGAAGGGAAGAGGGAGAACCAATGAGAGAGTAGCTGTTAGACATTTGGACGGGCACATGTCACTCTAATTTCCCGGCAGGAAGAAGAATTAACCAGAGTCTCAGCCAACCACCGGGAAGCAGTATGGGTCCTGAACCAAAATTTTGGACTTGCGTACAGCTCACAAAAAACGAGTTGAAAAATGGAGCTCAGGGGCACAGCAATTCACAAACTGGCAGAGTAATAAAGGACAACTGTCGTCCAAAAATCTGTTAAGTGAAGTCAACGAGGCGGACTTGAAAGCGAGGCAGAATAGCAGGAAACAGATTTCAAGAGGTACGTTGGAATCGCCTTTAAAGCACAGGAAGAGGGGCACAACTTCGACAATGACGCACTTGGCCAAAAAGGGCGTATGCGTTTTCTCCTGAATATATTCAGGAGAAAACGCATGCGCCCTTTTTGGCCAAGCAAGCAAGCGGGCAATGCAAATCTGCACTACAAAGAAGTATCACTTCCCACCGGTCAAAAGGGACATCCACAAAATGTGTAAAAACCAGAAAGGCAAGACAGGCCCTGGAGAACAGGGAGCCTTGTTATGCTGATGGGTGGCATGTAAATTGCCAACTGCCTCACTGGAAGAGTGCATTGTGTTCCCTAAAAGAAGTAATCAACAGAGCTACAGAGCCAATGGCACATCCAGTCTAGGGAATATACCTTGGGAAAACTGAAATTCAGTAAGACAGAGCCTCCCCCAAATTTAGGGCTGCACTGCTTACAAGAACCTCCACATGAGTACACCTTAAATATCCGAGGAAATATAAAAATGGTTCAAAAAACTGTGGTATTTATGTACGATGGAATATCCCTCAGCCATGAAATCAATGTCATAAGACCAGGAGCAGCAAAGTGAGTGGAGTCAGGTACGATGATTCTAAGTGAAATAAGTCACACAGAAAAAGAAACTTCTCATAAGATATCACTTATGAAGATCCTGTAAACATGGCTACACATGAACTGAGTTAGGAAAGAGAACAGAGTCTCACATTTAGAAAACACTCTTATGCCTGCTTAAGGGGAAAGGAGAGGTGGGGTGATGCATAAAACCAGAGTTTGATATAAGCACAGGTACCATTTCTAAAACCAACTGTGGAATAGACAAGACCTACACCTTCCTCAGTGAAAGGGACTCAAAACCCCATATTTCCCGCAGAGGAATAGATCTGTCTAGTAAGAATCTTAAAACCTATGTATTGATATGTCTCTGTAAGGGAATCAAGTGTGTCTAGACTGGCATAAACATGGCAGCGAGAATCATCTCAAACCCACTATAAAACGGAATTTCAAAACCAAAACCAAAAAACAGGGAAATTCTTTACATTTCCTTCAGGGTCTCTGATGAAACCTGAAATGACCCTATCTACAATGACAGCTGGATGTGGCATAAGGCTGGACACTTGGGACTGAGAGAATTGGTGAAATTGGGTGAGCAAATGCAGACCCTTTAAAGCAAAAATGCATGGCCCCCATTCCATGGGTCCCAACTCTCCATGTTGAAGGGAATATTACTACAGATATAACATGTACGGGAAACCTAGAGAATGGACACACAGTGAATACAAAATGTTTCTAAAACTCAACGAGAAGTCCCTCTCCTGGTACTCCGGTTTGACTTTCCAACTGCTTTCCTATCAATCTCCCAACTTGGAGAGACAGCCCCTTTAACCTCCTGGTTCGCACAGGTTGCCAATTTGGCAGAGGATGGAAGGGAAGAGGGAGAACCAATGAGAGTGTAGCTGTTAGACATTTGGACGGGCACATGTCACTCTAATTTCCCGGCAGGAAGAAGAATTAACCAGAGTCTCAGCCACCCACCGGGAACCAGTATAGGTCCTGAACCAAAATTTTGGACTTGCGTACAGCTCACAAAAAACGAGTTGAAAAATGGAGCTCACGGCACAGCAATTCACAAACTGCCAGAGTAATAAAAGACAACTGTCGTCCAAAAATCTGTTGAGGGAAGGCAACGAGGCGGACTTGAAAGCGAGGCAGAATAGCAGGAAACAAATTTCAAGAGTTACGTTGGAATCGCCTTTAAAGGACAGGAAGAGGGGCACAACTTCGACAATGACGCACTTGGCCAAAAAGGGAGTATGCGTTTTCTCCTGAATATATTCAGGAGAAAACGCATACTCCCTTTTTGGCCAAGCAAGCAAGCGGGCAATGCAAATCTGCACTATAAAGAAGTATCACTTCCCACCGGTCAAATGGGACATCCACAAAATGTGTAAAAACCAGAAAGGCAAGACAGGCCCTGGAGAACAGGGAGCCTTGTTATGCTGATGGGCGGGATGTAAATTGCCAACTGCCTCACTGGAGGAGTGCATTGCGTTCCCTAAAACAAGTAAACAACAGAGCTACAGAGCCAAGGGCACTTCCAGTCTAGGGAATATACCTTGGGAAAACTGAAAATCAATAAGACAGAGCCACCCCCAAATTTAGGGCTGCACTGCTTACAAGAACCTCAACTTGGGTACACCTTAAATATCCCAGGATATATAAAAATGGTTCAAAAAACTGTGGTATTTATGTACGACGGAATATCCCTCAGCCATAAAATCAATGTCATAAGACCAGGAGCAGCAAAGTGAGTGGATTCAGGTACGATGATTCTAAGTGAAATAAGTCACACAGAAAAAGAAACTTATCATAAGATATCACTTATGAAGATCCTGTAAACATGGCTACACATGAACTGAGTTAGGAAAGAGAAGAGTCTCACATTTAGAAAACACTCTTATGCCTGCTTAAGGGGAAAGCAGAGGTTGGGTGATGCATAAAACCAGAGTTTGATATAAGCACAGGTAGCATTTCTAAAACCAACTGAGGAATAGACAAGACCTACACCTTCCTCAGTGAAAGGGACTCAAAACCCCATATTTCCCGCAGAGGAATAGATCTGTCTAGTAAGAATCTTAAAACCTATGTATTGATATGTCTCTGTAAGGGAATCAAGTGTGTCTAGACTGGCATAAACATGGCAGCGAGAATCAGCTCAAACCCACTATAAAACGGAATTTCAAAAACAAAACCAAAAAACAGGGAAATTCTTTACATTTCCTTCAGGGTCTCTGATGAAACCTGAAATGACCCTATCTACAATGACAGCTGGATGTGGCATAAGCCTGGACACTTGGGACTGAGAGGATTGGTGAGATCGGGTGAGCAAATGCAGACCATTTAAAGCAAAAATGCATGGCCCCCATTCCATGGGTCCCAACTCTCCATGTTGAAGGGAATATTACTACAGATATAACATGTACGGGAAGCCTAGAGAATGGACACACAGTGAATACAAAAGGTTTCTAAATCTCAACGAGAAGTCCCTCTCCTGGTGCTCCGGTTTGACTTTCCAACTGCTCTACTATCAATCTCCCAACTTGGAGAGACAGGCCCTTTAACCTCCTGGTTCGCACAGGTTGCCAATTTGGCAGAGGATGGAAGGGAAGAGGGAGAACCAATGAGAGAGTAGCTGTTAGACATTTGGACGGGCACATGTCACTCTAATTTCCCGGCAGGAAGAAGAATTAACTAGAGTCTCAGCCATCCACCGGGAACCAGTATAGGTCCTGAACCAAAATTTTGGACTTGCGTACAGCTCACAAAAAACGAGTTGAGAAATGGAGCTCAGGGGCACAGCAATTCACAAACTGGCAGAGTAATAAAGGACAACTGTCGTCCAAAAATCTGTTGAGTGAAGTCAACGAAGTGGACTTGCAAGCGAGGCAGAATAGCAGGAAACAGATTTCAAGAGGTACGTTGGAATCGCCTTTAAAGCACAGGAAGAGGGGCACAACTTCGACAATGACGCACTTGGCCAAAAAGGGCGTATGCGTTTTCTCCTGAATATATTCAGGAGAAAACGCATACGCCCTTTTTGGCCAAGCAAGCAAGCGGGCAATGCAAATCTGCACTACAAAGAAGTATCACTTCCCACTGGTCAAATGGGACATCCACAAAATGTGTAAAAACCAGAAAGGCAAGACAGGCCCTGGAGAACAGGGAGCCTTGTTATGCTGATGGGCGGGATGTAAATTGCCAACTGCCTCACTGGAGGAGTGCATTGCATTCCCTAAAACAAGTAAACAACAGAGCTACAGAGCCAAGGGCACTTCCAGTCTAGGGAATATACCTTGGGAAAACTGAAAATCAATAAGACAGAGCCACCCCCAAATTTAGGGCTGCACTGCTTACAAGAACCTCAACTTGGGTACACCTTAAATATCCCAGGAAATATAAAAATGGTTCAAAAAACTGTGGTATTTATGTACGATGGAATATCCCTCAGCCATGAAATCAATGTCATAAGACCAGGAGCAGCAAAGTGAGTGGATTCAGGTACGATGATTCTAAGTGAAATAAGTCACACAGAAAAAGAAACTTCTCATAAGATATCACTTATGAAGATCCTGTAAACATGGCTACACATGAACTGAGTTAGGAAAGAGAACAGAGTCTCACATTTAGAAAACACTCTTATTCCTGCTTAAGGGGAAAGGAGAGGTGGGGTGATGCATAAAACCATAGTTTGATATAAGCACAGGAACCATTTCTAAAACCAACTGTGGAATAGACAAGACCTACACCTTCCTCAGGGAAAGGGACTCAAAACCCCATATTCCCCGCAGAGGAATAGATCTGACTAGTAAGAATCTTAAAACTTATGTATTGATATGTCTCTGTAAGGGAATCAAGTGTGTCTAGACTGGCATAAACATGGCAGTGAGATTCAGCTCAAACCCACTATAAAAAGGAATTTCGAAATCAAAACCGAAAAACAGGGAAATTCTTTACATTTCCTTCAGGGTCTCTGATGAAACCTGGAATGACCCTATCTACAATGACAGCTGGATGTGGCATAAGGCTGGACACTTGGGACTGAGAGAATTGGTGAAATTGGGTGAGCAAATGCAGACCCTTTAAAGCAAAAATGCATGGCACCAATTCCATGGGTCCCAACTCTCCATGTTGAAGGGAATATTACTACAGCTAACATGTACGGGCTACCTAGAGAATGGGCACACTGTGAATACAAAACGTTTCTAAAACTCAACGAGTATTCCCTCTCCTGGTGCTCCGGTTTGACTTTCCAACTGCTTTTCTATCAATCTCCCAACTTGGAGAGACAACCCCTTTAACCTCCTGGTTCGCACAGGTTGCCAATTTGGCAGAGGATGGAAGGGAAGAGGGAGAACCAATGAGAGAGTAGCTGTTAGACATTTGGACGGGCACATGTCACTCTAATTTCCCGGCAGGAAGAAGAATTAACCAGAGTCTCAGCCAGCCACCGGGAAGCAGTATAGGTCCTGAACCAAAATTTTGGACTTGCGTACAGCTCACAAAAAACGAGTTGAAAAATGGAGCTCAGGGGCACAGCAATTCACAAACTGGCAGAGTAATAAAGGACAACTGTCGTCCAAAAATCTGTTAAGTGAAGTCAACGAGGCGGACTTGAAAGCGAGGCAGAATAGCAGGAAACAGATTTCAAGAGGTACGTTGGAATCGCCTTTAAAGCACAGGAAGAGGGGCACAACTTCGACAATGACGCACTTGGCCAAAAAGGGCGTATGCGTTTTCTCCTGAATATATTCAGGAGAAAACGCATGCGCCCTTTTTGGCCAAGCAAGCAAGCGGGCAATGCAAATCTGCACTACAAAGAAGTATCACTTCCCACCGGTCAAAAGGGACATCCACAAAATGTGTAAAAACCAGAAAGGCAAGACAGGCCCTGGAGAACAGGGAGCCTTGTTATGCTGATGGGCGGCATGTAAATTGCCAACTGCCTCACTGGAAGAGTGCATTGTGTTCCCTAAAAGAAGTAATCAACAGTGCTACAGAGCCAATGGCACATCCAGTCTAGGGAATATACCTTGGGAAAACTGAAATTCAGTAAGACAGAGCCACCCCCAAATTTAGGGCTGCACTGCTTACAAGAACCTCCACATGAGTACACCTTAAATATCCCAGGAAATATAAAAATGGTTCAAAAAACTGTGGTATTTTTGTACGATGGAATATCCCTCAGCCATGAAATCAATGTCATAAGACCAGGAGCAGCAAAGTGAGTGGATTCAGGTACGATGATTCTAAGTGAAATAAGTCACACAGAAAAAGAAACTTCTCATAAGATATCACTTATGAAGATCCTATAAACATGGCTACACATGAACTGAGTTAGGAAAGAGAACAGAGTCTCACATTTAGAAAACACTCTTATGCCTGCTTAAGGGGAAAGGAGAGGTGGGGTGATGCATAAAACCAGAGTTTGATATAAGCACAGGTACCATTTCTAAAACCAACTGTGGAATAGACAAGACCTACACCTTCCTCAGTGAAAGGGACTCAAAACCCCATATTTCCCGCAGAGGAATAGATCTGTCTAGTAAGAATCTTAAAACCTATGTATTGATATGTCTCTGTAAGGGAATCAAGTGTGTCTAGACTGGCATAAACATGGCAGCGAGAATCAGCTCAAACCCACTATAAAACGGAATTTCAAAACCAAAACCAAAAAACAGGGAAATTCTTTACATTTCCTTCAGGGTCTCTGATGAAACCTGAAATGACCCTATCTACAATGACAGCTGGATGTGGCATAAGGCTGGACACTTGGGACTGAGAGGATTGGTGAGATTTGGTGAGCAAATGCAGACCCTTTAAAGCAAAAATGCATGGCCCCCATTCCATGGGTCCCAACTCTCCATGTTGAAGGGAATATTACTACAGATATAACATGTACGGGAAACCTAGAGAATGGACACACAGTGAATACAAAAGGTTTCAAAAACTCAACGAGAAGTCCCTCTCCTGGTGCTCCGGTTTGACTTTCCAACTGCTCTACTATCAATCTCCCAACTTGGAGAGACAGGCCCTTTAACCTCCTGGTTCGCACAGGTTGCCAATTTGGCAGAGGATGGAAGGGAAGAGGGAGAACCAATGAGAGAGTAGCTGTTAGACATTTGGACGGGCACATGTCACTCTAATTTCCCGGCAGGAAGAAGAATTAACTAGAGTCTCAGCCAACAACCGGAAACCAGTATAGGTCCTGAACCAAAATTTTGGACTTGCGTACAGCTCACAAAAAACGAGTTGAAAAATGGAGGTCAGGGGCACAGCATTTCACAAACTGGCAGAGTAATAAAGGACAACTCTCGTCAAAAATCTGTTGAGGGAAGGCACCGAGGCGGACTCGAAAGCGAGGCAGAATAGCAGGAAACAGATTTCAAGAGGTACGTTGGAATCGCCGTTAAAGCACAGGAATAGGGGCACAACTTCGACAATGACGCACTTGGCCAAAAAGGGCGTATGCGTTTTCTCCTGAATATATTCAGGAGAAAACGCATACGCCCTTTTTGGCCAAGCAAGCAAGCGGGCAATGCAAATCTGCACTACAAAGAAGTAACACTTCCCACCCGTCCAAAGGGACATCCACAAAATGTGTAAAAACCAGAAAGGCAAGACAGGCCCTGGAGAACAGGGAGCCTTGTTATGCTGATGGGCGGGATGTAAATTGCCAACTGCCTCACTGGAGGAGTGCATTGCGTTCCCTAAAACAAGTAAACAACAGAGCTACAGAGCCAAGGGCACAGCCAGTCTAGGGAATATACCTTGGGAAAACTGAAAATCAATAAGACAGAGCCACCCCCAAATTTAGGGCTGCACTGCTTACAAGAACCTCAACTTGGGTACACCTTAAATATCCCAGGAAATATAAAAATGGTTCAAAAAACTGTGGTATTTATGTACGATGGAATATCCCTCAGCCATGAAATCAATGTCATGAGACCAGGAGCAGCAAAGTGAGTGGATTCAGGTACGATGATTCTAAGTGAAAAAAGTCACACAGAAAAAGAAACTTCTCATAAGATATCACTTATGAAGATCCTGTAAACATGGCTACACATGAACTGAATTAGGAAAGAGAACAGAGTCTCACATTTAGAAAACACTCTTATGCCTGCTGAAGGGGAAAGGAGAGGTGGGGTGATGCATTAAACCAGAGTTTGATATAAGCACAGGTACCTTTGCTAAAACCAACTGTGGAATAGACAAGACCTACACCTTCCTCAGTGAAAGGGACTCAAAACCCCATATTTCCCGCAGAGGAATAGATCTGATTAGTAAGAATCTTAAAACCTATGTATTGATATGTCTCTGTAAGGGAATCACGTGTGTCTAGACTGGCATAAACATGGCAGTGAGAATCAGCTCAAACCCACTATAAAAAGGAATTTCAAAAACAAAACCAAAAAACAGGGAAATTCTTTCCATTTCCTTCAGGGTCTCTGATGAAACCTGGAATGACCCTATCTACAATAACAGCTGGATGTGGCATAAGGCTGGACACTTGGGACTGAGAGGATTGGTGAGATTGGGTGAGCAAATGCAGACCCTTTAAAGCAAAAATGCATGGCCCCCATTCCATGGGTCCCAACTCTCCATGTTGAAGGGAATATTACTACAGCTAACATGTACGGGATACCTAGAGAATGGGCACACTGTGAATACAAAAGGTTTCTAAAACTCAACGAGTAGTCCCTCTCCTGGTGCTCCGGTTTGACTTTCCAACTGCTTTACTATCAATCTCCCACCTTGGAGAGACAACCCCTTTAACCTCCTGGTTCGCACAGGTTGCCAATTTGGCAGAGGATGGAAGGGAAGAGGGAGAACCAATGAGAGAGTAGCTGTTAGACATTTGGACGGGCACATGTCACTCTAATTTCCCGGCAGGAAGAAGAATTAACCAGAGTCTCAGCCAACCACCGGGAAGCAGTATGGGTCCTGAACCAAAATTTTGGACTTGCGTACAGCTCACAAAAAACGAGTTGAAAAATGGAGCTCAGGGGCACAGCAATTCACAAACTGGCAGAGTAATAAAGGACAACTGTCGTCCAAAAATCTGTTAAGTGAAGTCAACGAGGCGGACTTGAAAGCGAGGCAGAATAGCAGGAAACAGATTTCAAGAGGTACGTTGGAATCGCCTTTAAAGCACAGGAAGAGGGGCACAACTTCGACAATGACGCACTAGGCCAAAAAGGGCGCATGCGTTTTCTCCTGAATATATTCAGGAGAAAACGCATGCGCCCTTTTTGGCCAAGGAAGCAAGCGGACAATGCAAATCTGCACTACAAAGAAGTATCACTTCCCACCGGTCAAAAGGGACATCCACAAAATGTGTAAAAACCAGAAAGGCAAGACAGGCCCTGGAGAACAGGGAGCCTTGTTATGCTGATGGGCGGCATGTAAATTGCCAACTGCCTCACTGGAAGAGTGCATTGTGTTCCCTAAAAGAAGTAATCAACAGAGCTACAGAGCCAATGGCACATCCAGTCTAGGGAATATACCTTGGGAAAACTGAAATTCAGTAAGACAGAGCCTCCCCCAAATTTAGGGCTGCACTGCTTACAAGAACCTCCACATGAGTACACCTTAAATATCCCAGGAAATATAAAAATGGTTCAAAAATCTGTGGTATTTATGTACGATGGAATATCCCTCAGCCATGAAATCAATGTCATAAGACCAGGAGCAGCAAAGTGAGTGGATTCAGGTACGATGATTCTAAGTGAAATAAGTCACACAGAAAAAGAAACTTCTCATAAGATATCACTTATGAAGATCCTGTAAACATGGCTACACATGAACTGAGTTAGGAAAGAGAACAGAGTCTCTCATTTAGAAAACACTCTTATGCCTGCTTAAGGGGAAAGGAGAGGTGGGGTGATGCATAAAACCAGAGTTTGATATAAGCACAGGTACCATTTCTAAAACCAACTGTGGAATAGACAAGACCTACACCTTCCTCAGTGAAAGGGACTCAAAACCCCATATTTCCCGCAGAGGAATAGATCTGTCTAGTAAGAATCTTAAAACCTATGTATTGATATGTCTCTGTAAGGGAATCAAGTGTGTCTAGACTGGCATAAACATGGCAGCGAGAATCAGCTCAAACCCACTATAAAACGGAATTTCAAAACCAAATCCAAAAAACAGGGAAATTCTTTACATTTCCTTCAGGGTCTCTGATGAAACCTGAAATGACCCTATCTACAATGACAGCTGGATGTGGCATAAGGCTGGACACTTGGGACTGAGAGAATTGGTGAAATTGGGTGAGCAAATGAAAACCCTTTAAAGCAAAAATGCATGGCCCCCATTCCATGGGTCCCAACTCTCCATGTTGAAGGGAATATTACTACAGATATAACATGTACCGGAAACCTAGAGAATGGACACACAGTGAATACAAAATGTTTCTAAAACTCAACGAGAAGTCCCTCTCCTGGTGCTCCGGTTTGACTTTCCAACTGCTTTCCTATCAATCTCCCAACTTGGAGAGACAGCCCCTTTAACCTCCTGGTTCGCACAGGTTGCCAATTTGGCAGAGGATGGAAGGGAAGAGGGAGAACCAATGAGAGTGTAGCTGTTAGACATTTGGACGGGCACATGTCACTCTAATTTCCCGGCAGGAAGAAGAATTAACCAGAGTCTCAGCCACCCACCGGGAACCAGTATAGGTACAGAACCAAAATTTTGGACTTGCGTACAGCTCACAAAAAACGAGTTGAAAAATGGAGCTCACGGCACAGCAATTCACAAACTGCCAGAGTAATAAAAGACAACTGTCGTCCAAAAATCTGTTGAGGGAAGGCTACGAGGCGGACTTGAAAGCGAGGCAGAATAGCAGGAAACAAATTTCAAGAGTTACGTTGGAATCGCCTTTAAAGGACAGGAAGAGGGGCACAACTTCGACAATGACGCACTTGGCCAAAAAGGGAGTATGCGTTTTCTCCTGAATATATTCAGGAGAAAACGCATACACCCTTTTTGGCCAAGCAAGCAAGCGGGCAATGCAAATCTGCACTACAAAGAAGTATCACTTCCCACCGGTCAAATGGGACATCCACAAAATGTGTAAAAACCAGAAAGGCAAGACAGGCCCTGGAGAACAGGGAGCCTTGTTATGCTGATGGGCGGGATGTAAATTGCCAACTGCCTCACTGGAGGAGTGCATTGCGTTCCCTAAAACAAGTAAACAACAGAGCTACAGAGCCAAGGGCACTTCCAGTCTAGGGAATATACCTTGGGAAAACTGAAAATCAATAAGACAGAGCCACCCCCAAATTTAGGGCTGCACTGCTTACAAGAACCTCAACTTGGGTACACCTTAAATATCCCAGGATATATAAAAATGGTTCAAAAAACTGTGGTATTTATGTACGACGGAATATCCCTCAGCCATAAAATCAATGTCATAAGACCAGGAGCAGCAAAGTGAGTGGATTCAGGTACGATGATTCTAAGTGAAATAAGTCACACAGAAAAAGAAACTTATCATAAGATATCACTTATGAAGATCCTGTAAACATGGCTACACATGAACTGAGTTAGGAAAGAGAAGAGTCTCACATTTAGAAAACACTCTTATGCCTGCTTAAGGGGAAAGCAGAGGTTGGGTGATGCATAAAACCAGAGTTTGATATAAGCACAGGTAGCATTTCTAAAACCAACTGAGGAATAGACAAGACCTACACCTTCCTCAGTGAAAGGGACTCAAAACCCCATATTTCCCGCAGAGGAATAGATCTGTCTAGTAAGAATCTTAAAACCTATGTATTGATATGTCTCTGTAAGGGAATCAAGTGTGTCTAGACTGGCATAAACATGGCAGCGAGAATCAGCTCAAACCCACTATAAAACGGAATTTCAAAAACAAAACCAAAAAACAGGGAAATTCTTTACATTTCCTTCAGGGTCTCTGATGAAACCTGAAATGACCCTATCTACAATGACAGCTGGATGTGGCATAAGCCTGGACACTTGGGACTGAGAGGATTGGTGAGATCGGGTGAGCAAATGCAGACCATTTAAAGCAAAAATGCATGGCCCCCATTCCATGGGTCCCAACTCTCCATGTTGAAGGGAATATTACTACAGATATAACATGTACGGGAAGCCTAGAGAATGGACACACAGTGAATACAAAAGGTTTCTAAATCTCAACGAGAAGTCCCTCTCCTGGTGCTCCGGTTTGACTTTCCAACTGCTCTACTATCAATCTCCCAACTTGGAGAGACAGGCCCTTTAACCTCCTGGTTCGCACAGGTTGCCAATTTGGCAGAGGATGGAAGGGAAGAGGGAGAACCAATGAGAGAGTAGCTGTTAGACATTTGGACGGGCACATGTCACTCTAATTTCCCGGCAGGAAGAAGAATTAACTAGAGTCTCAGCCATCCACCGGGAACCAGTATAGGTCCTGAACCAAAATTTTGGACTTGCGTACAGCTCACAAAAAACGAGTTGAGAAATGGAGCTCAGGGGCACAGCAATTCACAAACTGGCAGAGTAATAAAGGACAACTGTCGTCCAAAAATCTGTTGAGTGAAGTCAACGAAGTGGACTTGCAAGCGAGGCAGAATAGCAGGAAACAGATTTCAAGAGGTACGTTGGAATCGCCTTTAAAGCACAGGAAGAGGGGCACAACTTCGACAATGACGCACTTGGCCAAAAAGGGCGTATGCGTTTTCTCCTGAATATATTCAGGAGAAAACGCATACGCCCTTTTTGGCCAAGCAAGCAAGCGGGCAATGCAAATCTGCACTACAAAGAAGTATCACTTCCCACTGGTCAAATGGGACATCCACAAAATGTGTAAAAACCAGAAAGGCAAGACAGGCCCTGGAGAACAGGGAGCCTTGTTATGCTGATGGGCGGGATGTAAATTGCCAACTGCCTCACTGGAGGAGTGCATTGCATTCCCTAAAACAAGTAAACAACAGAGCTACAGAGCCAAGGGCACTTCCAGTCTAGGGAATATACCTTGGGAAAACTGAAAATCAATAAGACAGAGCCACCCCCAAATTTAGGGCTGCACTGCTTACAAGAACCTCAACTTGGGTACACCTTAAATATCCCAGGAAATATAAAAATGGTTCAAAAAACTGTGGTATTTATGTACGATGGAATATCCCTCAGCCATGAAATCAATGTCATAAGACCAGGAGCAGCAAAGTGAGTGGATTCAGGTACGATGATTCTAAGTGAAATAAGTCACACAGAAAAAGAAACTTCTCATAAGATATCACTTATGAAGATCCTGTAAACATGGCTACACATGAACTGAGTTAGGAAAGAGAACAGAGTCTCACATTTAGAAAACACTCTTATTCCTGCTTAAGGGGAAAGGAGAGGTGGGGTGATGCATAAAACCATAGTTTGATATAAGCACAGGAACCATTTCTAAAACCAACTGTGGAATAGACAAGACCTACACCTTCCTCAGGGAAAGGGACTCAAAACCCCATATTCCCCGCAGAGGAATAGATCTGACTAGTAAGAATCTTAAAACTTATGTATTGATATGTCTCTGTAAGGGAATCAAGTGTGTCTAGACTGGCATAAACATGGCAGTGAGATTCAGCTCAAACCCACTATAAAAAGGAATTTCGAAATCAAAACCGAAAAACAGGGAAATTCTTTACATTTCCTTCAGGGTCTCTGATGAAACCTGGAATGACCCTATCTACAATGACAGCTGGATGTGGCATAAGGCTGGACACTTGGGACTGAGAGAATTGGTGAAATTGGGTGAGCAAATGCAGACCCTTTAAAGCAAAAATGCATGGCACCCATTCCATGGGTCCCAACTCTCCATGTTGAAGGGAATATTACTACAGCTAACATGTACGGGCTACCTAGAGAATGGGCACACTGTGAATACAAAACGTTTCTAAAACTCAACGAGTATTCCCTCTCCTGGTGCTCCGGTTTGACTTTCCAACTGCTTTTCTATCAATCTCCCAACTTGGAGAGACAACCCCTTTAACCTCCTGGTTCGCACAGGTTGCCAATTTGGCAGAGGATGGAAGGGAAGAGGGAGAACCAATGAGAGAGTAGCTGTTAGACATTTGGACGGGCACATGTCACTCTAATTTCCCGGCAGGAAGAAGAATTAACCAGAGTCTCAGCCAGCCACCGGGAAGCAGTATAGGTCCTGAACCAAAATTTTGGACTTGCGTACAGCTCACAAAAAACGAGTTGAAAAATGGAGCTCAGGGGCACAGCAATTCACAAACTGGCAGAGTAATAAAGGACAACTGTCGTCCAAAAATCTGTTAAGTGAAGTCAACGAGGCGGACTTGAAAGCGAGGCAGAATAGCAGGAAACAGATTTCAAGAGGTACGTTGGAATCGCCTTTAAAGCACAGGAAGAGGGGCACAACTTCGACAATGACGCACTTGGCCAAAAAGGGCGTATGCGTTTTCTCCTGAATATATTCAGGAGAAAACGCATGCGCCCTTTTTGGCCAAGCAAGCAAGCGGGCAATGCAAATCTGCACTACAAAGAAGTATCACTTCCCACCGGTCAAAAGGGACATCCACAAAATGTGTAAAAACCAGAAAGGCAAGACAGGCCCTGGAGAACAGGGAGCCTTGTTATGCTGATGGGCGGCATGTAAATTGCCAACTGCCTCACTGGAAGAGTGCATTGTGTTCCCTAAAAGAAGTAATCAACAGTGCTACAGAGCCAATGGCACATCCAGTCTAGGGAATATACCTTGGGAAAACTGAAATTCAGTAAGACAGAGCCACCCCCAAATTTAGGGCTGCACTGCTTACAAGAACCTCCACATGAGTACACCTTAAATATCCCAGGAAATATAAAAATGGTTCAAAAAACTGTGGTATTTTTGTACGATGGAATATCCCTCAGCCATGAAATCAATGTCATAAGACCACGAGCAACAAAGTGAGTGGATTCAGGTACGATGATTCTAAGTGAAATAAGTCACACAGAAAAAGAAACTTCTCATAAGATATCACTTATGAAGATCCTATAAACATGGCTACACATGAACTGAGTTAGGAAAGAGAACAGAGTCTCACATTTAGAAAACACTCTTATGCCTGCTTAAGGGGAAAGGAGAGGTGGGGTGATGCATAAAACCAGAGTTTGATATAAGCACAGGTACCATTTCTAAAACCAACTGTGGAATAGACAAGACCTACACCTTCCTCAGTGAAAGGGACTCAAAACCCCATATTTCCCGCAGAGGAATAGATCTGTCTAGTAAGAATCTTAAAACCTATGTATTGATATGTCTCTGTAAGGGAATCAAGTGTGTCTAGACTGGCATAAACATGGCAGCGAGAATCAGCTCAAACCCACTATAAAACGGAATTTCAAAACCAAAACCAAAAAAACAGGGAAATTCTTTACATTTCCTTCAGGGTCTCTGATGAAACCTGAAATGACCCTATCTACAATGACAGCTGGATGTGGCATAAGGCTGGGACACTT